>NW_025335269.1:23667240-23776805 GCF_004798865.1 Varanus komodoensis | reverse complement strand
CTACAGAGCTTCCCTTCATGGCTTGTTGGGAGATTAGTTGTTCCATCAAGACATGGCCCTCTTTCCCTTTCCCTATGCAGCAGTATGGAAATGTTGCTGTAAACATGGGTCAAATCTATTGTTCCATGGCCATCATTTGTAGGAAACTCTTTGGGAGCTGAAAAGTTCCAATTTTCTACTGCTTTGTCTTACATTGATTTTTTTGTCAAAAACATCTGTGGATGCAAGGGATTTGTGCTTCAAAAAACCCTGCCTTGTAATTAAACCCACAAAAATTACTTGACCACAATTTTTTTTATTATCCTGCAAGCAGAAGAGAGTTGGAGAGATATTTCTATGTTGGGTACTTCTACCCTCTCCAGAAGCCTGTTTTGTTTTCTGAGGTGGACACAGGAGAGCAATGGAGCTTCACAGTCCACTCACTCACTCCTCTGGATGCAATTCTTGGTTGCCCTGTGGCTACAGAGCCAGTGCTTAAACACTAGGCAGAAAATGAGCCTTCATTCCAAAGCTTCATTATATAGCAACCATAATTTCATACCTTTGCCAACACTAATGATATAATGAAGGCAGCTGCAGGGCTTCTTGTTCTGCATAAAAGCTGTTGCTGCCTCCAGTCATTTCATACATAGTTCAGGTAAGCATCTTGAAAGCAAATATTAGGCTGGAGAACTATGGCAGACTGCATATTTACTTTAAGCAACAATTTGACTTAATAAGATTATATTGCTCTAAAAATGAACCCTCTCAAAAGATTATATTGCTCTAATAATGAATGCTCCCCAAAAGGGTGTCAACTCAACCAAGGTGCTGCTGTTCTGCTCTGCAAATATAAACTTTATGTGAGCAAAGGTGTAGAGTGCCTGCTTTGCATATGGAAGGTCCCAACTTCAGTTCCTAGCTTCTCTGGGTAGGACTCAGAAAAGAACTTGCTTGGTGGGCCACTGCCACTCAGTAACTGGGCTGGATAGATCAAGAGTCTGGCTTAAGGCAACTTCCTTTATTTCAATGAGAAGGAAAAACCCTTGGTCATCTTGTGAAGTGATATCCATCAGGAACAGGAATGTATCCATCTTGTCCCTGCTGGACAGCATAAGTCATGTTATCTTTTTGGGCTGTCAGGATGGGATTTAGAAGACGTTATGCTATGGTGATCCCTCTTCTTGCAGGGATGGTTTCAGAAGGTGGAGCTAGCAGACTGTTTGTTTGTTTGTTTAACTTTCTTACGTACCATCTGATTATTATAAAATCTCAAGATTGTTTACATAAAAGCCAGAAAAACAAATTTATATTAAAATTGTATTACAGCTGTACAGTAGTTAAAACCTTCTCAGTGCTCACATTTGCTTCGGCTCATAAAAATACATTGATTAAAAAACTGGGTTAATAAAATGGTTTTGGCCTGGCACCAGAATGAATAAAGCATCAGCGCCAGGCATACCTCTCTAAGGAGCGCATTCCATAAATAGGGTGCTATTTTGGGGTCCAAGCAGGCTTATATGGAAGGAGACATTCCCTTAGATAACCAGGCCCTAAACTGTTTAGGGCTTTCTATGTTGTTAATACCTTAAATCAGGCCTGGACTTCAGTTGGTAGCCAGTGTAGCTTATATAGGACCAGTGTGATGTGTTCTCTCCCACTGGTCCCTGTCAGCAGTCTGGTAGTTCTATTCTGAACCAATTGCAATATACGGATCATCTTCAAGGGTTGCCCCACATAGAGCACATTATAATAGTCCAAACAGGAGGTTACCAGTGTATGAGTTACTAGACTGTTGTTTGATGCCTCAACTAGTGATGTCTTTCAGGCATCAATACATGGAATTTATTATCTACTTGAAACCACTGAATGCTGGCATCTGGCTTCGTGTTACCAAAATAGTAACAGCGTATTCTCTCTCTCCATCAGAAACCAAGGAATCTGTACAAGTTCTGAATCCATGTCTGACAATAAGAGACTTGAGGAGGAGAAATAAACTGATGCAGGCAAGACAGAGGTGTTCGTGGTCAATAGAAAAGAAAATCAGAAAATAGGCATTTAGCCTGCCTTGGATGGGGCTGTGCTCCCCTTGAAGACACAGAGCTGCTCTTCAAATATGCTCCTTGAATCCGGAAGCCCAGGTTTTAGTGGTAGTCAGGAGGGCTTTTGCACAACTGAAGCTCATGTGCCAATTATGTGTATTCCTTGGAGAGGCACCTCTGATATCCTGTTTGGTCTACTGTAACATGTTCTGCAAGTGGCTGCCTTTGAACGCTGTTCAGAAAGTCAACCTGATTTAGGATGTTGCAGCCAGACTTAACCAGGAATGATTATAAGTAGGACGTGATTCCCAGGTTACAACAGCATCAATTGCCACCAGTCCATTTACAGGCTCAAAGTGAAATGCTGTTAATTTATTTATTTTAAACTTTCATATGCCATCTTAGCATCTCAGGACAGCACACAACACATACAATTAAAAACAATAAGACGATAACAAATTCCATACAATACTATATAAAAACAAAAAAGTGACTGTTAACAATAAAATATTAGTTTTTAAACTAGCAATTAAATAAAAAGGTTTTAACCTGGTGCTGAAAAGAATATAAACTCGGTGCCAGGCGCACCTCTCCAGGGAGCACATTCCATGACTGGTTAAACATTGCATGACTTTAAGCTCTTACAAGTCGGCCTAGGTTTTATTTTAAGATCTTCAGGAGAGAACTTTACCCCCTGCCCTGCCCAATATCTGAAGTTTATCTGTTCAGAATGGGAGAGTGTCTTTCCAGTGTCTCTTGAAGGATGTGGAACATTTTGTCAGGGAATGTCCACCCACCCTTATCTGTAAGGACATTCTACCAGCAGAAATGTTGTTTTGATAGGCTATTGGGTCTATGAGGGGATGCAGGTGGTGCAGTGATTTAAACTGCTGTGCTGGTTGATTAAAAGGTTGCCAATTTGAATTTGCACAACAGGGTGAGTGCCCGTTGCTCCATCCCAGCTCCTGCCAACCTTGCAGTTCGAAAGCATGCAGATGTGAGTAGATGAAAAGGTACTACTTCGGTGGGCAGGTAACAGCGTTCCGTGCACTTCGGTGTTTAGTCAAGTCGGCCACATGACCACGGAGACTGTCTGCGGCCAACGCTGGCTCCCTCGGCTAGGAAATGGAGATGAGCACCGCCCCCTAGAGTCAGGCATGACTGGACTTAATGTCAAGGGGAAACTTTTACCTTTACCTTTACTGGGTCTATAAACGGAGTTATTATGGCAATTTACTAGTTAGCAAATGCCCCAAATTAATAAATAAAACTGAGAATCATATGCATGTGAAGATGTAGAGCTTGGTATACTGAACACAGATCTGTGCTTCACTCCACTAGGCACTAACCAAATATACACTACTGCTCCCAAACAATTTTAGTAATTTGCTTCCAGATTTACTGATTGTGCTACTTTGGATTAGCACTTTCTTCACCACAATGTGGGTGTGGACAATTTCATCTTTGCACTACATGAAAATGTTGGATACTTAGTCTAAGAAAGGCTTTATGTATCTTGAATGCATTTTAGTGCAAATTATCCAGCAAATTATTTGTCTAGTATCTGAAAGTGGTTTACTTCACAAACACGAATAAATAAAAGTTTTAATCATTCCCCTGGTTTAAAAAATGGTGTTACAGAGGAGTATAGGACACAGAAAATGTACAAATTAAATAACCCTTTCAGTGAGAACATTTAATCTATCCATTGGCTGGTAGGAATGTATTTTCTTTAATTCTTCCTTTGAGAATCTGAACCTTTATTGCAATAACGCTATTTCAACCTTTGTTTGCAACCAGTAATAGGAAAAAGCTTTTCCTATGGTAAAAAAACAGATTCACAGAACAATACTGGTGTGGTGCCAGCTATATATAGATGATGTAGCAGGAAGGTGGAGATCTAAAAATGACAGCAAAGATTGCCATTATTCATGAAGCAGCTGTATATTGCATTGTTCTTTTGAAGTGAGTAGAAATTCTTTAAACAAACTGGCCTGTGTAAATAATGTTTTGGGCAAGAGTTATTAACATTCCTTAACAAAAAAGTCACTTAAGTATTAATTCAGGCATAGTTCTGACTCAATAGATAAGCTACAGTCAGAAATATAATGGAAAATAACATTACTGCCTTTGTGGGGTAAAATCCATTTCTTGGGAAAAGTGAAAAATAAAAATCAAGGGTAATGTTTTATGAAACTGCTTATTTGAAGGCCATATTTCAAATAGTCCATTATTTTATATTCCACATTTTTCTTTTGCTTGCACACTTATCATGCAAACCATAGCTGCTGAAATTCCCTCTTCTACTTAGCTATTGAAGGAGCTCTCAAAGTGGAGCCCAAGTCAGAGCAGATATGAGTGTTTCACCAACTTGTCATAGTTCTGGCCTCACAACTCTGGCTCCCAGAATGTAACAGCTCCTTTCATGACTTAAAATGACTCTCCTGGAGGACAAAGTGCTGAAGTAATGGTGGTTGAAAAAACTTCTGTGCTGCCATTATCACGAATAGAGTAGGATTTTAAATAGGCTCTTGCCATGCGTGGTCAGACTCATCTTGATTTTTCATCCACTGATGCTCTAGCTGTCTGCCTAAGTGCTTAAATGCCTTGCTATCTCTGTGCAGTAGGAGAAAACATGTAGGAGCAATCAGGTCAACACCACATCCAAGGCTATCAGTCACCACTGGCCTTGTTGGCTATGTGCCACCTCTGTTATCAGAGGCAGCAGGCCTTCCTGAACCAGTTGGTGTGAGGAGCTTGGGCAGGTGCACTTCTTGCACCCATCCTACTTGAGGAATCCTCTGGATAGATGGTTTACCACCACATGAATGGAGTGCTTAACTAGACCATTGGTCTGATGCAGCATGGCTTTTCTTATGAGGGTTCTCTGTCAGTTCAAGTAAGGAGGAACATAGAGATACCAACCAGATGCCATTCCTGATCCAGTCCTCTACCACCAGGTGAAATCCTGGAAGCTGTCACCCAGGATACCCCAGTAGGGAATTAATTCACAATATATCATTGAGGTTTTCCACCTCTGTCATTGGATTTTTCCTGTTGCTATTGGGCACAAGTGGAGCAAGTGAACTTCCTTCTGACCCAGACAGTTTTCATTATGCATGTCAGGCCGGCTCGTGCATCCTAGATCAAATGCTGGATCAAGGCACCCTGACTTGGCACTCTGCAGCAGCACCTGAGGACTGAATGGGCTTCTGCTGGAACAGTCAAGAATCTCTTGATTAGCTGGCAAGCTGGAAGGAGCGAAGGCCATACAACAGCTCCTCTCCCTTCTCCTCCACTGGCCTGTTCTACTTCAACAGCTTCCTCTCCTCCCACACATTTAAAACAACTGAAATAGCAGCACCGCTCCCTTGTCCTTCAGCAGTTCTGCACACTATAACCAAAGATAAGCTTTTTCAAGACCCCTGAGTTTATAATAGAGAAACAAACACTTAGTTAAAATATCCAAATCAGCAGTGCCTTTTCTCCCTCACCAAATGCATGGCCCAAACTAGCTCAACCCAAAGCACTCTGTAATAATAGTAAGATTTTAAATGATCCTCCAAGACAAGGCTTGTTGATCCCAAGCCTGCCAGTTCTAAATGCCTCTGCTGTTCTGCCTGTATCAGGAATGCACAGTCCAAGGGTCCCTCTCCACTTTCCTGTCTACCACTCTGCTGCCATGCAACTTGGGGCCAGAGCCTCTGTGAAGCAGCAGGTTATTATTTACCTAGCCTGTTGCTGACTCAGTTCATATGATCATGGAGGGAAAAACAAGCTTCAGTGGCTTATTTCCCTGGCCATAAGTACCAGGCTGGGGGTGGGGGGGGGGGGGGCAGGATTTGCATGATTACTCTCACCAGCATGGCTGGTTATGGCAATCCATTTCCAGTGAGGATAGCTTATTACTGTAGCTAAGAAGCCAACCAGAATTCACTGGCTATTTTAGTGTTCTGGGATGACTCATTAACCACAGCATTAAACCTTCCTCCCTGACTTTGTACAATGCAAGTCGTGTTAGTGGGAGTGATTATGAAAATCCCATGGGCACATGACCAACACACATGATAGGGAAAATAGCCCACTATGACTTACTTGCCTGTGTACAAACAGGTCCCCTCTCTGGTTTGCTCTGGAATGTGACCCCATCCTTAGAGCCACATGGCAAGTTATTTATTTATTTATTTGTTTGTTTATTTTGTTGGATTTCTTTGAACGTTGCTCACTAGCATCAAGTTATGGTGTCAACACTCTTGTTCTAATCTTCAAGCAATCAGATGTTTCTGCGTACTTTGTTAACACAGTTGCATCCTCTGGATTATTTATCTAATTGCCACTGAACATGTTTAACCTTTTAAAAATGCAGTTATTTATACTTTGGATTGTTATAATTTCTGGATGCAATATACAGTTTTATTGACCCAATTCAGATGAAGTATTCCCAGTCCAACACGGTGTAATGCCCAAATGAGCTGAGTGGTTTGAGTACTTCCAACAAACCAGGATTGCTAAGCATAACTTTACCCTGGCTTGTCAGGACTATGTAAACCATAGTTTCTGAGTTCCAAGGTTTCTTTATCACAGGAAACTATTTTAACAAACCAGGAAGTCTCCTCAGACCAGGTACATTAAGGGATTGGGAGAACACTCAAACTCATCATTTATCCCCATTCCAATTAATCACTTATTCCCACTCTAACAGCAATGGTCTGTTAACCTGGGAATACTTACCTGAGGTCCACAGTGTGGTGCTCACGGCACCAACATGCCCATGGACATTTCTCATGGTGCGTGCTACATTCCCCGGCCTTTCTGAACTTAATTTTATTCACATTTTTTCTAAGTATTTTTTCTTTAAATTGGGAAGTTGCCGTGCTGCAGAGCAAAGCATTCCCCTCCAGTACCATCTTTATTTGGGCTCTAAAGGGTGATTTTGGATTTGGAATTCAGACTCCACCTATATGTTGTATTAGGTTCATGGGCAAGTTACTTTTCCTTTAGACTCATCAATTTGCCTTCTGAAAAATTGGTGTTTTGTTAGTGGCTATGCCTGCCATAGTGTCATAGCAGTCCTCACTCCTGGGACATCCATTTTGTAAGAATATGCAAGACACACTCTCAAAATGTTAAATGTGCCCAGCCACCCCTCAAAAGTTTGGAGATGCTTTCATATGAACCACGCTGTTATCTGAATTTCCAGAACCTCTTGTGTTGTTCCCTTGTGCTTTCAATGCATGTCTTCAAGAACTTCCTGGAATAAAAAGTAGGCAAGAGTTCCCTATTAAGAATCACAATTTTGAGTTTGGAAATGTGCCGTCCATATTTAGTATTGCAAGAGAGCACTTTATCTTTGATGAGTTGCCCACAGAAGAAGCAGATGTTCTGTTTCCTATGTTAAAGGTCAAACATTAACTAGTGTTAGGCATATTGTGCTAATAGATTAAATATAAGCAGCTGAAGAAACATTAATTCCTAAGCACTGAAAGGAAGACTTTTAGTATCAACCTGCCTACTGTTCTAGCAGGCTCATATTTTCCCTTTTCATGTACTTCAAAAATATGACCCTCTGACCTCAATGCCATAAGATGTAGTCTTATGGTGCACTTGAAAAGCATGCTATGGAATCTAATGTCCAGTTGCAAAGCTTGTGTACAAATGCGAACACCAATTATAGTAAATGAAGAACCTTTCCCCAGCTGCTTAAACTATTGCTAGCTGTAGTTAAAAAGGTGCATTTTAATTTCTCTACCTTGAGTGCCCTCCACTGGAACAAAATGTTTCATGCCATCTCCAGAAGATTCTGTTAAGTTTATCCTGACTGAAGTATAAGTATTAACACTATTTGTTTTAGTAAATAATTTGCTGGCACAACAAGGTATGTGTCTACTGTGCTGTGTTTCAGGTTTCACTCCTTGGCTGTGACCTGTGATATAGCAGCTCTTTTTCACAGTCTCCTGTACAGCTGCTAGTTCCACATACCTTCATTATTTATCATTGCTTATTTATTTAGTAGAGTTCTATCCCACCTTTTTTCTTATAAAGAACTCAAGGTGGCTTACATCCTCCTCCTGTCTATCTAGACTTTATTGCAAAGCCTTTGACTAAGTACCCTACGATATCCTGATGACCAAGCTAGCTAAAAATGGGCTAGATAGTGCAACCCTTAGGTGGGTCTACAACTGGCTGCAAAATGGGACTGAAAGAGTGCTCCTCAATGGCGCATTCTCAAACTGGGAGAGATTCTGTCCTGGGGCCAGTTGTTAGTTGTTAAGTCCTGTCCCATGGAGACCCCATGGACAACATTCCTCCAGGCCTTCCTGTCCTGGGACCTGTACTCCTCAGTCAGCATTTTAATTAATGATTTAGATGAGGAAGTACAAGGAAAGATAAATTTGCAGATGATCCAAAGCTGGGTGGAACAGCAAGGAAGACAGAGATAAGACATACCTGGTGATCCCATAGGTTATAATGCTGGGCGGAGAACAACAACAGAATGCGAGAACAACAGAATGCATTTCAATAGGGACAAATGCCAACTCCTCCACTTAGGAACAAGAATCCAAATGCACTGCCATGAGATGGGGAATACTTGGCTCAACAGTACTGCAAATGCAATGTGCTATTGTAGATCACAAGCTAAATATGAGCCAACAATTTAATGCGGCTGCAAAAAGGTCAAACGCCGTTTTGTGCTGCATTAACAGAAGTATCACTTAGCGCATGAAGTACTAGCTCCACTATACTCAGCGCTAGTCAGACCTCACCTGGAGTACTGTGTCCAGTTCTGGGCACCTAAGTTTTTAAAAGATGCAGAAAACCTAGAAAGGTTACAGAGAAGGGCAACAAGGGGATTCGGGGTGGAGGCAAAGCCCTATGAGGAAAGATTGTGAGAACCAGGCATGTTCAGCTTCAAGAAGAGAAGACTCAGGGGAGATATGACAGCACTGTACAAGTACCTCAAAGGGTGTTACAAAGAGGAAGGATAAGATCTCTCCTTGTTCATTCCATAGTGCAGGACATAGAATAACAGACATAAGTTAAAAGAAACCAGATTTAGACTAGACACCAGGAAGAATTTCCTCACTGTCAGAGCAGTAGGACAATGGGACCTGTTACCTGGGGAAGTTGTGAATTTTCCCTCACTGGAGACATTCAGAAAGCATTTGGGCAGACATTTAAGTGGGATGGTGTAACTTAGTGTCTTGCAATAGCAGAGTGTTGGACCCAATAGCCTTCTGGACCCTTCCAACTCTACTATGATTCTGTGTTTCTTCCTCCTGCACTTAATCTTACCCTCACAGCAACCCTGTGAGGTAGGTTGGGCTGAGAGTCTGTGAATGGCCAAAGTCACCCAGCTGGTTCCATGGCTGAGCAGGGATTAGAACACAGATCACCTGAGTCCCAGTCCCATGCTCTTAGCCACTACAACCCACTGGCTTTATTATCACATTAAGTAGTTTGTGAAAAGCTAATTGGAAACTTTTCTAACTCCTAGTGTATATTTATACTATGTCATTTGGCAATAAATGCCTGTATTGTGTGATTTGTTTCAAAACCAAATTACAAATTCTACCAGTGGCATAAAATAATCCCATTTGAGGTTCCCTTTACAGTTGTTTAACAATAGTCAAGTTTAACCATTTCCAGAATTTTTATCTATTTTTATCCATTTCCAGAATTTGGACTTTAAAAAAACCCCATTGTTGTATGTTCTTAGATTCTGGGGAAGGTGGATGGAGCTCCAACACGCATGTAAATTGGACGAAGACAAGTGCAGAACTGAGGCCAGGGGAAAGGATTGAAACCAAAGTACTGCTTTTGGTGACTGCTGAAAGCTCACCTGAAGCCTGTTTTAGTTTCTGCTGCTGAGTGCATAGCACTAGCCATGCACTGAATATGGCCAAGCCAAGCACCTTTAGATCCATTGAGTTTAATGGCAGAGATTTAACCATATGCTTTAACCCTCCTGTTGAAATGAATGGATGCAAAACACTTTAACTTTGGGCAATGCCCTTAATAGTTTTGTTTTCCTTGAAGTCTAGATTTTTTTAAAGAGCAGATCAGGACATTGAAATAAAAGATTTTAATTGTTGTGTAAGCACATTGGAGCATATGCAGCTTCAGTTTGTCTTGCCACACTGCTGCAGAAGGGAACTAAGTTGCATCTGACTAAGTTAACTTTTCTGTGTCAGTTGTTGAAGTACTACCATTGTAACTTTACATAAGGGACAACTCTTATTATTTATTTATAATTATTATCATCAAAACAGACTGGAGTGATATACAACAAGCATTCCGCAAGTTAAAACACCAAATACAAAATAATGTACTAGGAATTACAAGTTCATCAATAAAAATACGGCCGGGATGCAATAATCAATCAGCAAATGCCTGTAGAAAAAGCAAAGCCTTCAGCAAATGCCAAAAACAAATTAATGTGGGTGCATGTTCAATACTATGAGTTGGGCTTACATAATTGTGGTACTTAGTCAACTTTTCAACATACAGAATTGAATGAGAGAGCCAGCTAATAACGAATGGATTATTCTAGTGTGGGACCTAGAAGTCTGTAGTATTAGGACCTCATATATTTTCTTAGCTGGCTAGGCCTGTGAATGTTGAATCAATTTGCAAAAGACATTTAAACACTGTGGAAATCTATTTGCTGCATTTCATACCTATACAC
Source organism: Varanus komodoensis (assembly GCF_004798865.1). Classification (NCBI taxonomy): domain Eukaryota; kingdom Metazoa; phylum Chordata; class Lepidosauria; order Squamata; family Varanidae; genus Varanus; species Varanus komodoensis. The sequence goes on along the minus strand of NW_025335269.1, from coordinate 23,766,098 downwards.
AGATATGGATTGAGAATGTTATCAGCTGAGAGCTGGCCCTGACCTTTTAAATTCTAATCAAGAAATGTGTAATATTATTTTGGAGTTCGTCAGGCTCAATAAAATGCAGTGTTCCATTTGCCACAACTAGCTGAAAATGTCAAACACCCCTTAATCCATTAAATCTTAGAATTGTGACCAAAATAAATGAACTGCGCCTCAAAGCTCACACAGTACCTGGAGCAGCATTAGTTGAGCAAATCTTAGTCAAATATATATAGTTGCCAAGGAGGTGGACAAAAGGTACATTCCTGTGCTCTCCCTACATCTCTTTTGCCACCACTGGGCCTCACCCCCTCGCACTGGATGCGTATCTGCTGCAAAGGCCCTAAGCAATAAGCTAGAATCATAGGTCTGAAAAGGATGGAGAATGCACAGGCTCTCAGATAAGTCTGAAAAAGGTTAGCTAAACTACACATAATGAAAGAATTGAAAATAGGGCAGAATGCTTCTTGCATAAAAAGCACATTGATGGGCAATTATCTCATAGCTCATGATTTAACTTCTCTAGTTGTTTTTAAAAACAATGTAGATTATTAACGTGTAAACCTGTACTGCTAAACATTGGTTAAAACAAGCCTTCTTTAGTAGACAGACTGGCTGGGATTTGAGCTAGAAGTGACTGGCCAAGGAAGAAATCTTGGTGCCGTGCTCTAAAAATGTCAGCCTAGTATGCAGCTGCTGTGCAAAAGGCAAACTCCATCTTAGGCATAGTTAGGAGAAGAATTGAAAGTAAAGCTGCCTTTATATACTGTACATTTGAGGTGCAACCATACAGTATGTACATACTGAAAACAGTTCTGGTCACCACCACACCTTATAAAAAATACCGCACAATTGGAGGAAATGAAGAAAGGGGCAACTAATATGATCAAGGGGTTGGAATAACTCCCCTTGGGGTACAGTTACAGTGCCTGGGATTGTTTAGCTTAGATAAAAGGGCAAGTAAATTGGGGCATGTTAGAGGTGCACAGAATTATGCATGGTGTGGCGAAAGTGAGGAAGGATATATTTATCCCGCTCTCATCATATTCGAATGCAGGGTTGTCCCATCAAACTAACTGGTGGGAGAATGAGGAAAGGAAAACAGGCAGGCTTTCTTCCCACAGTGCAACGTGGAACTCAGTTGCAGAAGAACGTAGTGATAGCCACTATTGTGCACAGTTTTAAAGGCATACTGGACACATTCATGGAGAAAGCTATCAGTGACTTCTAGTCCTGATGACCATATGTTGCTTCCACACCAGAGGCAATATGCCTGTGTACACCAGCTGCTGCGGAACTTGGGTGGGAGAGTCCTGTTGCACTTGCTTCCTGCTTATAGGGACTTGTGGGCAGCTGGTTGACCACTGTATGAACAGAATGCTTGCCTAGCCTGATCCAGCATGGCTCTTCTTACATTCTTATGAGAGTTTTAGTCCAAATACATCTGTGGGCACCAGGTTGCCAAAGACTGGATTACAGTAAACAGGGGAGGCAGTTTTCATTTCTGGCTACCATCTTATGAGCTCTGTTTTTGCAGGGAACCAGCATTGCAGCTGCAACTGGACCAACACAAGATCTTGGGAAAATAAAGATACACTGGTCTGTTTTACATGTGATCCTAATGATTTGTTTGACCCATGTTTTCTTGCCCTACCCAGCATTTGTCTGGCAGACAAAGAATCCTTGGTTTGTTTTCTCAGTCCTTTGGCTTTTCCTTCCTCTTTCACCCACTACCTTCCTGTATCCTACATGTCTTTGTGGCCCCACAGTACAGCATATAAAGAGGCTGATGCCTTGTTTTGTTCTTCCCCAATATTGTCTACTGCCTCTGGCAAAACAACCCATGAACAATCCGCAATCCTATGTTTACAGATAACCACCCATAGTTTAAACATGAGTTCTATTTCTGGGGTACCTGTAGTTAGCAACTCACATAGTTATGAGTTTGCATGTAATGGCAACCCATGATTCAACAAACTATGGTTAATTAAACTAGGGTCTGTCATTCTATGCAAGGTAAATCAGTGATGACAGTTAGATAACTTAGCCTCTTTGCATTAGAAGCTATTGCAACTAAATGTGATAGATTAGAGAACTATCAAAGGCAATTAATTTGCAGTTACTGGAGCTGAAATAAGCAACATGGATTATATGAAGCATTAAGTAACTGAATTGCTGCTGCTTACATTTCAGAACTATAGGTTTGATCAAGGTTAATTCTCAGACTAGCCTTATTAAAGTGTTTTTAGAAATACCAAGCATTTTTCAATACCTAGGAAGAAATAATTCTGTGGAACTATGGTGACCTCCAGTGGTTAAAAGAGGCTGATTTGTATTTTCTAAATCAGTAATGATAGTCTACAACTGTATGAACCTCAACCCTGTATGAAAATACAATAAATATTCATGTTGACTTTCAATGAACTTAATAAAATACCGCTCAGTCATCAAACAATGCTTGAAATTAATTATATGGTATAGTCATATATCAAGGATTATGAATATTTATTTATTTAGAAAATTTCTAAATAATATAACATCATGGAACAAATAGAAAATTTAAATGAATTGGATGCACTTGCCAAATTGAACCATCCCTTCCCAATTTTGGCTCAGCATATATTGTTGCATGTGTCCTTTTTCGTATGGTTGGTATAGATGTTAGTATAGATGTTTTGGAACTGATAAAATAGTGGTTAAGAAAAAGATTAGAGTGGTTTCAGACTTAAATTTCCCACAAGTGAGTCACTAGCTCCCATCCATTATTATGGGGCTACTCTAATAGGAGTTGATTGTGCCCCTTACGTACAAATACTTGTTGTATAACTTTCCCTGTCACATTGTGAGTTTCCTTACACTTTTCCCCATGAAGACCACCTTTCGGGGCACCAACTTCATATATATATATTGTTTCTGATTTACATGCTGCAGCATCTGCAAGTATAGAATGGGGTTCCATATCTGCGGTATTTGGTGGGGAGGGGGGGAGATTTAAAAAAACACCTGAAAGTGCACATTTTTGTTTTGTTTTAATCTGTATATATGCTGCTTGCACCTGTATGACAGTATCATTCTTTGTATATTTGCAGGTGTTGGGGTTACTAGTATGGACACTGATTGCTGGAACAGAATATTTCATGTATCCTGTCTTTGGCTGGGTAATGTTTGTGGCAGTGTTTTACTGGGTGCTTACACTCTTCTTTTTAATCATCTACATGACAATGACATATACTAGGATTCCCCAAGTGCCATGGACCACTGTCGTGAGTATGCGAGCTTTCATCCATATTGCAACTTTTGTTTTAAATTTGCACTGATGGCATCATTTCCTTATGCACAGGGGCTGCTCCAGTGGGCACATCAAGGTCCACCTCCTCCCCCCTCCCCACGGATGCCACATCTACTTTAATAGATGAGCATTGTTATGGAAAACACATGGCCAAGATTCATATGGAAGTCCAAAAGTTGGCAAGAGTAGAAACCCCTGCCATCTCTACAGGTTCTTTGGCCATCCCTACCCTTACCCGTAGCCACTCAAATTTGCTTATGAGCAAATCTCCCGAATATTCCTATTTATCTATATTGTATACTTTGGCTAGATTAAGAAAGCTTGTTGATGTTAGTTTCTCATATATGTGGCCAGAATAACTAGACACCATTTCATGCTCCTTATAGGTGACATGTTAATAAAATGCATGATAATTAAAATATAACACAACAATAAGGAAAAGTAAATGGTCTCAGCAGAAAATTTTAACAGGAGAAATCTCTAAAACTACAGAATAATAATGGAATGTCCAACAAACCAGAAGAAGGTACACGCACAAGCAGTCAGTGCAACTGAAAGACTTTCTTAAAAAGTCAGGTTTTGTTCTAGCTTTCCTCACGATATTCTCCAGTTGTATTGGATTGCTATGTTGACTAGGAATTATGGTGAGTTGCAACCCCTAGAACTGAAGGCACCAGGTTGAAGGAAGCTGCTATCTACAGTGCAGGAGCCTGGAGACATAAGTAAATAGGAGACTGCTATATGCTGAGTCAGACCACTGATCCAGCAAAGCTGGTGTTGTACATGCTGACTGACCATGGCTTCTATGGTTCTTCGTCGTGGCCTCTGTGCATCACACATATGGGTTTTGTGCCTGTGCAGTGCCTTTGGCCAGAAGATTAACAGCTAACGGTTTTTGGCGGGAACTCTGCTCCCTCTCCCCCCTAGCATTATATAAGGAGCGGACTGTCCGCCATTTTCCAGTCTTTGCGACCGCCGTTCGTTGTGCCTCATGCCGCTTCGCTCTCACTTAGATTATTACTTACCTTCTCGTTCGTTGAAAAATCTCTCTCTTTTTCCTTACCAAGTTAGTATCCCTCGTTCCTGTTGTTAGTACTTCACTTGTTTCTTAAACTTTTCGCCATTTTTTTTCTTTTCTCTCTTTTGTTCCTAAAAAAAAAAAAACAAAAAATATTATTTTCCCGCTTTACTATCTCCTTTTTCTTCTATTTCTACGATGGCGCAACGGGCGGTGTTCCGCAAGTGCGGGAAGTGTGGCTCCAAAATGCCCGCCGCGGACCTGCATGATCTGTGCCTCCTTCGTTTGGGGGAAGGGCACAGAACCGATAAGTGCGACCATTGTTTGGCCTTCTCTAAACAGGCGAGGAAGAACCGGGAGAACTGCCTCCGCAAACTTTTGTGGGACCAGGCTCTCCTCCAATTGGACCGGCTGGTGGCTAAGCCTCCCACTGTTGTGGCCCCACCCGAAGGCCGTCCAACTTCGGCTGACCTGCCGCAACACCCGGCCTCTTCTTCCATTGCTCCGCCCTCACACCCTTCTGAAGAAGGTGCTCATACCATGGCGGACCAGTCTGTTTCCCTGCCAAGGAAACAAAAGGAGAAGAGAAAGCACAGCGATTCAGGCAAACATCCTGTGCATAAGAAGGCCAAGAAAGATAAGGCGGGCAAGCTGGTTAAAAAGCCGAGGAATCCCGAGCATGCAAAGCATCGCCACTCGGGTTCGGCGACTTCCTCGATCCCGACCCCTGCCACAGAACCGACCCCCTCGGTCCCAACCATCCAGGCGGCCATGAGGATTACTCCGCCGGGCTCACCGCGCCGAACAACAGCCGAACCCATTCTGGATTGACAGCGTGGTTCCATCTCAGATGGGGGAATACGAGATTCTCTGCCTAGGGCTCGATCACCAACCCCAATGCCTCCAATCCCGCTGGATACCGAGATCGCCGTCTGCCCTCTGAGAAGCCGCAGGAGCCGTTCCTCAGATGCTAGATCTGATGACTGGTATCACTCCAGGTACTCCTCCACTCCGAGATGGGAAGAGTACCACTCCGTGGCCTATTACCCGGCCTCCAGGGGACAATCTTCGCTGCCAGCTCCTCGGGAGCATTTCCATTCAATGCCCAGGGATGCTCCGAGGGCTCCATCTAAAGAAAGTGGCAGATCAGAGTCACCGGGAGATTCTTCCTCCAGTGTACCACCCCACTACTGGATGGAATCTGACGAGTCTGAGGCTGACTCGACCTCGCCGGATGTAGCAGTTGCTTCTCAGGGCCCGGGGTCACCCGAAGAACCATATATCTCATTTAATGATTTGATGGCCAGGCTAGTGAGGTCGCTCGATATCGAAGCCCACCAACAACCGGGACCGAGCACTGACTGTTTTTATGATGTGGTCAGGGGCGAACGATCCACATCTATTGCCTTGCTGTTTATTATGACCTTACGGCAGGCAATGACCCAGCCATGGGACCTCCCGGCTCACCCACAACCGACTTCATGTAAATACGAGTCTCTGTATCGGGTTTGGGAGGAAGACATCCCGTTTCTTCTCTGTCACCCCAAGCCGAATTCGGTTGTTGTGTAATCCTCTCAGGGCCAGGAAGCACGTGGACACACCTCGCCTCGCGATAAGGAGGGAAGAAAAGTTGACTCCCTTGCCCGCCGGGTATACACAGCTTCGGGCCTTGGTTTACGAATTTCTAATTATGAGGCAACCCTGGCGCGCTACCAATATTTTCTTATGCAACACCTAGACGCCATCATTGATACCTTCCCAGGAAACCAGGGCGAACTTGCTAAGACCTTTGTTAAGGAAGCTATGCAGGTGGCAGTGCAACAGCTTTCCACTGCGAGGCACCACGTGGACTCTGATTCGAGGTCGCTTGTTGGTGCCATTTCCTTCCGCAAACAGGCCTGGTTGCGTAATTGCAATTTTCTGGGTGAGATGAAGCGGAGAATTGAGGAGATGCCATTCGACGGATCCGGTCTCTTCCATGCGAAGACGGATAGCAAATTGAAGAAAATCCATGAATCGAGAATGATGGTCCGTCGTATGGAATTGCAATCCCTGCCTCGATGTAAGTGGTCATGATCATGCCCACAGTACCGCCAACAATTTCAACCTCGGCAACAGCAACTGCATCAATGCCAGCAACGTCGCAGGCAACAACCATCCCAGTACTTCCAGCAGGGTCGCTGCCACTTTGATACGGACAGGTGACAACGCTGATGTGACGAGCGAATCTCTCCTCTCATCCCAACTCTACCCTCCCCTCTCTCATTTGGGGACTGACTGAAGAGTCAGCTCCCCACTTGGGAGTCCATCACATCTGATGGGTGGGTGTTATCCATCATCCGGCACAGATATGGAATTGAATTCGACGTTGTTCCATCACCGAATCCAATCTGTTACACACCGACCTAGTCGGCACTGTTGGACGAGATTCACCAACTCCTTGCTAAGGGAGCTGTTCGTCGCCTGTCGTTATCGGAGGGATTCCACGGATTCTATTCCAGATACTTTATGGTCCCGAAACGAGATGGGGGTCTCAGACCCATATTGGACTTGAGAGCTCTCAATAGATTCATAACACCAAAGAAGTTTCGGATGACCGCACTCCAAAGTATACTCCCGTTGCTGGGAAGAGGGGATTGGTTCGCCTCACTGGATTTGAAGGATGCCTATTTTCATATTTCAGTACATCCAAGTTATAGGCGCTTCCTTCGTTTTGTGGTGGACTCTGAAATCTACGAATTCAAGGTGCTACTGTTTGGATTAGCCACTACACCAAGGGTTTTTACGAAGTGTACGGCTCTTATCTGTGCACACCTTCGATTATGTGGAATTCGGATATACCCGTACCTTGATGATTGGTTGCTGGTTTCCGACACAAAAGCAGGACTTTCGTCTGCTGTTGAGTTTACGTGTGCTCTATTGCAAGACCTCAGACTCTGTATTAATCAACAGAAGTCTTCTCTTCTCCCTACACAGGCGATCAACTTTATCGGAGCCCAACTAGATTCGACTTTGGCAAGAGCTTTCCTTCCTCAAGACAGACAACATGCTATTGCTCGGTGCATCTCTCGGATCCGACAAGCAAGAACCGTCCCCGCCCGGTCTATCCAAAGCCTGTTGGGACACATGTCCGCATCCATCGCTGTGGTTCCGCATGCCAAACTCAGGCTATGTCCTCTTCAGCTGTTCTTCAACGGGATGTTCCGACCACAGACAGAGCCACCTACCAGATGGATTCGACTCCCAGCTTCCGTTCTTCAGTCCCTGTTATGGTGGATAGAACCAGCCAATTTGAATGTCGATGTTCCGTTTCGGCCCCGGTACCCTACAGTAACCCTCGGTACCGACGCGTCTCTGCTGGGATGGGGAGCCATTTGCTCCTATCTACGTACCCAGGGGGTATGGAGTCATCGGGATTCCAGGAACCACATCAACTTCCTGGAACTTCTTGCTGTTTTCAAAGCCCTGCAGTCATTCGAGGACGTGCTTCTACACCAGGTCATCCAGGTGACCTCGGACAACATGGCGACGGTCTTTTATTTGAACAAACAAGGGGGAACCCGGTCCCGAAAACTAGCCCGCCTATCCATGCAGATTTGGGACTGGTGCATACCGAGAGGGTATCACTCTTCTAGCAGTTCATCTTGCGGGCATGGATAATACAGACGTGGATCTCTTGAGCAGATATATGTCGCGGTCACGCGAATGGGAACTAGACCGTCGGGTTCGTGACAAACTTTTTCACCGATGGGGCCAGCCAGACATCAACCTGTTTGCCACGCAACAAAACAGAGTATGCACGAATTATTGTTCCAGAGCGGGGATAGGACAGGATTCATCCAGGGACGCTTTCATGATCCCCTGGAGAAATATGACTTTTTACGCTTTCCCACCAATTCCCCTCATCATGAGAGTGTTGGCAAAGATCATTCACGAAGGGGCCACAGGGCTACTAATCACCCCCTGGTGGCCATGCCAGCCATGGTTCTCAACCCTCCTTCACATCTCTCAGGGGGAATTTCTCCAACTCCCTCTTCTTCCTTATCTCATTACCCAGAGGGAGGGCACGATCCAACACCCAGACTTGTTGTCGCTGAAACTGACTGCATGGAGGATACGATAACCGTATGCGATGCACCGGTGTCGATGCCACCGGCGATCCCTACTACTGCTACTCCACAGAGTTTACACCTGGACCTACGGTATAGTCTCAAATCTGCGCTATGACCATCCACTAGAAAATCGTATGCAGCAAAATGTGCCGATTCACATTCGTTTCCAGCGTCCTCGGCTTCTGTTCAACAGATTCTTCAATTCCTCTTCGAATTGCATCAGTCTGGACTTAAACCTTTGTCCATAAAAGTTTATACGGCAGCAATTTCTCATTACCATGGAACTGTACATGGTCTCTCCATTTTTTCTCAACCTTTGATTAAAAGATTTTTGAGAGGACTGAGTAACCTCCATCCAACAATAAGGCCCCTGATGCCCACTTGGAGCCTTTCAGTGGTTTTACAAGCACTGACTCGATCACCTTTCGAACCCATGGCGACGATCTACGTCTTGTCTCATGGAAGACTGCTTTCCTCGTTGCAGTGACTTCAGCCCGTAGATCTTCTGAACTCTGTGCCCTTAGGGTAGACCCCCTCTTTTCTGAATTTTCATAAGGAAAAGGTAGTTCTACGGCTGGATCCGTCTTTCCTTCCGAAAATCGCTACTTCGTTTCACATGTAACAGGAGATCATTTTACCAGCATTCTTTCCAACACCTTCGGATTTGATAGAGAGATCTCTGCATATGCTGGACGTTCGTCGTTGCTTAGCCTTTTATAGGTCCAGGACTGAGTCTGTTCGACATTCCAACAGACTTTTTGTGAAATACTCGGAACATGACCGAGGCTGTCCGGTCACTTCCCAACGACTTTCAAAATGGATAGTAAGTACAGTTGTCCTGTCTTATCAGTTAGCTAAGTTGGACTTGCCATCTACTCCAAGAGGTCATTCTGCAAGAGCTGTTGCTGCTTCTTCGGCCTTTGCATCAGGGGTCCCAATAGATGTATGCAGAGCGGCCACTTGGGCTACCCCGTGTACCTTTGCCAGACATTATAGACTCGATGTCCGTGCCAGACAGGATTGCTCTTGTGGCAGAGCTGTTCTTTCTTCTGTGTGATGTGTGATTCACAGAGGCCATGACGAAGAAGAGCAGGTTGCTTACCTGTAACTGATGTTCTTCGAGTGACCATCTGTGCAGTCACACAACCCACCCTCCGACCCCGCTTGGTTGCATGGGTGGTCCGACTGTCTTCTTTCGATACTACAATCTCTTTAGATATTTGTCGTACCACTAATAATTTTGGTTCTCTTGTCATGCTGACAAAACTTTATTAAGGGAACAAACGTCGGTCTTTCAAAGACTGGAAAATGGCGGACACTCCACTCCTTATATAATGCTAGGGGGGAGGGGGAGCGGAGTTCCCGCCAAAAACCATTAGCTGTTAATCTTCCAGCCAAAGGCACTGCGCAGGCGCAAAACCCATATGTGTGACTGCACAGATGGCCACTCGAAGAACATCAGTTACAGGTAAGCAACCTGCTCTTTCAGGCAATATTTTTTCTTTAGCCCTGTCTGGAAATGCTGAGGATTGAACCTAAGATTTTCTGCATGCAAGGCATGTGTTCTTTCCCTGAGCTCCTGGGAAGGGCCTTCCTTCTTTCTACGCCTGGCACAGTTGGGGTGTCAGGCAAGTTTCCTAAAACATGTTTTGTCTTGGGCCATTTTCAAGAGTTTCATGTGTGGTGGAGATCCCAGATATACAATTCCCAAATTAAAGAATGAAGAAGATGTAGGACAGCTATTTAATGGCCATATTTAACTATGCAACCTTTCCAGAATTCTTGATCTGATATGGAGAAGGAATGCTAAAGCCTGCATTGGGAATCTGCTCCTTCAATATCTGACACGGCTGTGCAATGCAGAGATGGGGGAATTTGAGCTTAAGTGCTCTCTTGAGCATGCTGGCTGCAAGATGCTGTGTGATGGGATGTTTCACACCCTGCAGAACATGTATCGCAAGCCCAAACCCTTAACAACATGACAAAATTAAGAGGTGGCTGCTGAAACTTCTGTTGTCAAAGGGCAGGTGATTAATTCACAAATGTAATCACATGTACCATAGGCAGGCCACCTGAGAGTTGGGGATGTAGTATTCTAGAAAGAATGGAGCTGTTCAGGATATATTTGCCAGACTTTAGAAAACTAGCCAATAGAGGGCATCCCTGCATCTGTCAAGGGACATGCATGCAGAACTGCCCTTGTCAGTGAAGTGAATGGGGAAGCTCATATACATTGTTAATTTTTTGGGAAATGCGTTCACATTATTTAGTTCCTTTTCAGGAAGATGACTCTCTTCTTTGTCCTCAGCCCTCTTCTTGCCAGAACATTCCATGTTCTACTTTGTAGAAGGTGTGCATGTCACAGAACCAAACAGGAGTGTGGGAAGCCTTTGGAAGCATCCCCACCTGCCCCATGAAGCAGTGTATGGGGATGTGTGTTCAGTAATGTATTGGCTGGTGGAAGGACTCAAACTTGCTCTTCTGTCCAGGCAAACACCGTAGTTAGTGGCAGCTTCTGGAGCTCTTCCTATCCTTATTTCAAGGAGCAGGCTGAAGTCCTTTCCAGGCAGCTTCTGAGGAAGTGGGCAAGTGTTCCTTCTGATAGATGTTGAGGCATCTACATGGAAACAGGGAACCCAAACCTGGCACCATCCTGGTGTCTTGCAGTGCAGCTCTCACATCCTCAACCAACAGGGTCATTGGTATAGAACATCACAATGAAATTATGAAGGTGAGTTGCTCTTTGAGAGCACACTTGCTAACTCACAACAAAAAGTATGGAACTGGAGCCCTAACTAACTGCAAGCTTTAACCCAGGGTGTGGTACAAATTGCATTAGCCATTCCTGGAACTGATACCCAAACAAAAACATTGTGAAAAGCTTCAGTAGCTCCAGCTGGATGCAGGACAAAAAAGCCGGGTGAGCTTTGTCAAAGATATCTGGCAACTTGTGCAATTTTTGGGTGGTAGCCACAGGCATAAGCTCTTAGGCTAAAACCCTGTATCATTGTTCACATGGTTTTCAGTTACAAAAGCAATGCATGGGCAAGAAATTTTATTTTTATTTATTTATTTATTTAAAACATTGTACATGTACCCTAATGTACATGGAGAACCTGACAGTGCTGTTTATCTCTGCTCTCTGTTATAGGGTCTGTGTTTTAATGGCAGTGCCTTTCTTTTGTACTTCATTGCTGCCATTGTAGATGCATCTGCAGTCACCAAAGGACTGGACAGCCACAACTACAACAGCTGGGCAGCTTCTTCAGTAAGTAGATTCTTGGGCTTAGAATCACAAATGCTGTTCTGTGTATGGTGGTCCTTTACATGGTCTAGTGAAATTATATCAAGAGGGATGCAGTGTAGATGGTACATGTTGAAATGACAAGTCCAGGTAAGCCTTATTAACTTGGTTTATAATTCCTTGCAAAAAATATTCAAACATACCCCCTTGACTTCTCTACATTTTGTTGTGTTACAACAAGCCGTTGGAATAGATGTACTTGACATCGTTACCACTTGATGTACACAAGATGCTCAACACTGTGAAGGTGCAAAATATTTTTATCGTGACACAAAAATTAACTAAACACAAACTTGAACTTGCTGGTCTCAGAAGTATTCAGCCACTTTGCTCTGATGTGTCTAAATAGGCTCTGGTGAAGGCCGCTGTCTGCAGAAGTCACATACCGTTGTTGAATGGAGTCCACCTGTGTGCAGTTCTGGTGCCACATGATCTCTAATTAAATACACTTGTTCCTGGAAGGACCCAGAGTTTGTTGTTGGAGAGTGTGTCTAATGGAATACCAAAGAGCTATCAAAACAACTCCAGAATAATGCAGTGCAGAAACATCAACCGGGGTGGGGATAGAAATAAACCATTCATGGGAAAATACCACTCAAAGACTCCACAAAGCTGGTTCTGTGGAAATGATGCTAAGAAAGCCATTGCTGAAACAAGTCCATTTCAAATGCCTCTTTGGAGTTTGCAAAAAAGGCATGTGGGAGACACAGCAAAGGTTCTCTGGTCTGAGGAAACCATCAATGACTTTTTTGGCCTTGCTGCAAAATGCTGTGTGATGTGTAAAGCTAATAGCACTCCAAGAACACTACCCCACAGTGAAACTTGGTGGCGGCAGCATCACATCGCAGGGGTGCTTTTCCTCAGCAGGGAGAGGGAAACTGGTCAGGATCGAGGGCATGATGGATGGAGCTAAACACAGGGCAATTCTAGAACCTTCAGGAACCTGGGACTGCAGAAGAGGTTCTCCTTCCAGGAGGGTAATGACCTAAAACACACAGTAGAAGTAATACTGGAGTGTTTAAAAACAGGAATGAGCTTCTTTGAATTGGCTCAGTCCAAACCCACACCCCAGTCTGATTAAGAATCTGTGGCGAGATCTAAAGTTGTTCACCAACCATCTCCATCCAGCATGACACTGCTGAAACAATTTTGAAAGGAAGAATGGGTAAGCATGGCAGGATCCAGATACACAAAGCTGATAAAGACTCTCCTAAGAAGACTCACAGCTGTAAGCACCAACTGCCAATGGTGCTTCTGGCAAAATTGACTCATATATTGCTTATATGACCAATAAGTGCAAGTTTTCATTTGCTTAACTTTTGTGCCAAAATGAAAATATTTTGTACCTTCACGTGGCCGAGTATCTTGTGTACAATTGCTAACTATGCTACCTGAACCAAGTTCATCTCCAGATTGTAATGCAACCAAATGTGGAAAAGTCAAGGGAGGTGGGATGTTTTTACAAAGCATGGTAAGGATGGTAGTATTTGTAGTATAGTACAACATGCATCATATTTATTTAATGTTTTATTGCAGTGTTCCTCTTGGAAAAGTACCCATAGCAGCTTTGTGTAAGTCACTTGGATTGTAAAATACTTAAATCAAATGTGTTGAATGTCAGGCCCTCAGGCTACATTCAGCTCACCTGGGGTTCCAGCCTGGTCCTCTAAGGTTCCCTAAATGGTCACATCTCCTTTGGCTGCTCCTGACCTTTGCCAACAGCTGCTCATAATTAGCTCAGTGTGGAATACAAGGTATGCAAATACATGTGTCTGCATATGTGGACACAGCAAATGATGTAAGAGTTAGTTCCCATGTACAATCATTTTTCTTACATAAATTAGTGTTTGGATTATCAGAACTTGGAAAATGGATGGAGAGTCCATTCACTTGATAAGAACAGCAATGGATGAAAGTCTAAAGTGACTTTCAGTCATGAAATGGTTTAATCACATTTCTGTGCGATTAAATGCTTGCAGAATCAGGCATCATCGATTCAATTAACAAAATTCTGTATACTTCACACTGGTTTATTTTCATTGAAATCAACAAGACTGTGCTATTTTGAAAATAACGCTTACTTTTTTACTTGTGTAATGAAGCCAGTAAGAATCGCTCACACAGCGGGTTGAACAGAACCTGTTCTGCAGCTGAGTCCTGCAGGGCAGTGAAACAGTGAAGACAGTGAAATCTCCTTGTTAACGCCTATAAATTAAAGTTGGATGCAAATAAACCTCTGCTTAATTATTTCTATGATTTTCTTACCACTGTTTTTGTTTGTTTTCCCTCTGTATAGTTCTTTGCCTTCGTTGTCACTTCCTGTTATGGTGGAAATGCCTATTTTAGTTTCGTATCTTGGAGATCACGGACCTTGCAATAAATATTCTGTTTCAACAAAATAAAAACAGATGTGTAGGTATAATATGATATACAATTTTGTTTAAAGTGTGCGTTGATGTTTTCTAATATATAGGTAATGTATTTTTCCTCAGAAGTGGGTATCAGTGACTTAGTTCAGACATTATGATCAAACTATAGACTGTGGACTCACACAGTTGCTTTTCTCCTTCCCTCATGTTTGTCTCCTCCAATTCAGTCAGAGTAACCATAGTGTGCTATGACTTCCAAATCACAGGTTACTACAAATAATGCACAGGGGATAAATTTACACCACCAAAGCTTTTTTATAGATTTTAACCTTCTGAGCTTTTCAGCAAGTTAAGTCAGAGTTGCATTCTGAAATAAAATTGTATGAGCTTTCAGATGCAGTTCATCTCATGGGGTGTGGGAAAGAATGCACACAAAAGGCATAGATTCAGGGAAAATAAGAAAAGCATATGTTAAGACTGGATTTCAGCAATATATATTACTTGGTGGGGGCCAACACATATGCTTAAAATGTGTACAAAAGTGCATCTTGGGAAAAATGTACAGAGTATGAGTTCACATGTGGATTTTTAAAAAAAGAATAACACAAGTAGAAATGGTAGGGACCTCAAAAACTGGCGATCTTGGCAAAATGAAATCAGTCTCTATTCATTCATACTTCAAATGAGAGGAAAGCAATATGCATGATAAAGGAGGAGAAGAAAGCACAGAAGTCCTCAGCATGTTCTCAATGGTTTGACTGAATCAATGAGATTGAATGGGCTTTCTTTCAAGTGAAGTATCTGAATGACGAAGGTCTTGCAGTGTAGTATCATACACATGTGCTGGGTTACCACTGCTGGAAGGTCTGTTCACCCATATTAATACCTCTGTTCAAGTTATGTACCTAGTGGCTGGAAAGTTAGTGTTAGATCATTTTTTTAAAAAGATAAACAGAAGGACCTGAAAAATTGTAGACCAATCTGTCAGACAAAATCTGTGCCAAGTATTACTTCCCAAAAGTAGAGGATTGTGCAGAGAAACATATACTGGTGGAAGAGCTGTAGCAATTGGGAAAGGAAGAGCCTCCATCATTAACTACTTTACTTTTTTCTGATACGTGAATCTACAGCAAAAGGCCGGCACCTTTTTACTATGTTTATTGTTTTAAGGGCAGCATTTGATTCGCTCAGCTGAAGCAGTCTCCAGAACAAATGAGTAAAAACAAATAAGGAATTTAAACTTTTATTTATTTGTTTTAATCGGGGCGCTTCACACAGAAACAGGGAGCAATCCCTGAAGGGCCATAAGATATATAGATATATTTTAATTCTCAGCTTGGAAAGAGAAGACTGGTCAAAGCTTCTTTGCCTCCTGACAACCAGCACAGAAAGAACTGTAGCAGCTGTTCTCTGAGGTTGGCGATGCAAACTTACAGTCGAAGGGGATGCATGGGGTAAGAGATTGGGGCAGTCAGGATGAGCTCCAGCTAGAGAGGTGAACAAGTCTGCGTAGCAAACATGCAGCATGGAAAAACAGGGAGACAAAGATAACTTCTCCTGCTTTTCCCGTGCTGCACTGGATGCATGTAAGCATCTGAGTTCAAGGTCTTACAGGAATCCAGCAAGATTGTGCCCTTGATAATATATTTCCAGCACTGCATATTTTTCATATGCCTAGGTTTTGGACAGCCCTGTAACTATTCTATGCTGTCCCAAGCTGACATGATTACTGAGGCAGTTCAATGCTTTAAAGAAAGTTGTTAACAAAGCTCAATCCAAAGTAGGTGGTTTTGATAAGGAAAAAGCCCTCCAAAAATTACACATAGATTCTAAAGAAACAAAGCAGGTAACATCATATTGTTATCACAGAAGTTTTTTCTACTTCAGGTTCCTGGGCTCTTCTAATGAAGAAAAATGAACTTATCATTTGCTTTTATACAAGCCTTTAATAGATTCCTTAATTTAAGGTATGGAGGAACAATGTGTCCAACTTTGAATTAAAGGTGGTTCCAGTGTTAATTTTTGGTGCAAAAATTTGGGACTTTCCAAATATAAAACAACTGAAAGAATTCAAAGCCTTTTCTGCACATGTTTTTAGAGTTGGGTGTTAAGGTGTCATCTGGCCTGATACAGGATCTGGCCTGGCTGCAGGATAATCAGATGGGGGAAAACCAGTTCACTGACATTTGTATCAGTGTGAAGAATACATGCAATTCTCTATGAAAAGGAAATAAAACCCCTTTTTATCCTAGCACTCTAAGAAAATTTCAGGGCGTACGATCTAAGGCATTTGTGGGGCAGCCGTAGTGGAGAATTTGCCTCACTATATTTTGGGATGTTGGCTATACATTGATATTTGGGAACACTTTCCAGAACCTTTATTAAAGAAAATAAAATACTGGAATGTTAAGAAAAATCAAACCCTCTACTTCCAAGAAAAGAATCTGCATAACCCAGAGTGGCTTCCAGCCTTAGAAAACGATATTTGTAATCCCTCTGTTAACAGTAGTGGAGAATTTGAGCTTTGGGGACATAAAACTCAAGCTGTTACTTATCAATTTTTAAATTACATTGTTTTTGGAATACACTTAATCTAAGTCTTGTCTAAATGCTGTTCTACATATATTAGATGCTGTTATATGTAAATTTTTGTGGCATTAAAATGTACCTTATTTTGTTCTGTTTTAATATGATATAAATCTCAGTTTACATTTATGTAGAATCTTAAATTTATTTTGCCTTGTTCTTTTTGATAAAGGCTTCAGACTAACTCAATAAACTATTATACATGTCTACTCTGAAGTAAGCTTCATTGGATTCAATGGGGCTTACTCCCCTGTAAATAAGCATGGGATTGCTGCTTTAGTTAGGTTTGAAGGACAGTGTTTTGTAAGTGATTAAAACAAGGACTTGCTTAAAATACGCAGTTGCTTTTGTAACAAAGTATTATAGGTTGGATACAGATTTGCTGATACTTAGAGCAGACCACTGAAATCAATGAAAATTAGGTGAGCAACAATTAACTTTCCACTGATTTTAGCCAGTCTGTTGTAGACTGCCATCCTATGAGCAAATTTGTATCCCACCTAATTTGATGCTATCAATTTGATACTTTCTAATTGATACTTTTAACCAATAACATATTTCAACAGGCATTACTACACTACAATAATAAAATGTCATTGGATCTCCCTGCTGTTTTTGCTTTGTAAATGCAACTGTAACAGCACTATCCTATATGAATCCTATATACTGAGTATTTGGTACTCAGTACTAAGGCCAGCTTTGTTGAATGGTATTTACGTCCAAGCAAGCGTGCATAGAATTGCAGTCTTATAACTAGATTAAATGTCACTATTCTGGGAATATCTGATCAAGTACAAATGATAATAATATACAATGGTTAGATGCAGATGAAATTACGTGTACTTAGGAAGGTGTTTGGAAACAAAGCCTTGGATAATGTAGCTCCCTCACAAACATACGGTGTTTTTAAAATACTGCATGCATTTCTTTTTACCACTCCTCCAAGGCACAACTGGAAATTTTGCATGAAAAGGAAGCCAAAATGTTCAGGGAACTGGAACAGTACTCTGAGGAGGAAAGACTACACTGCTTGGGGATACTTAGTTTAGGAAACTGTAAAGAAGTGACAAGATACAAGCATATAAAAAGAAGCATGATGCAGAGTATGTTGATAGAAGTTCTGCTTGTCCCACATTCCTAGAAGGCTCATGTTACAAGAACCTCCAATTACTAGAATCCAATGCAGTTGAACAGTGGAAGATTCAAGAGCGATAAAAGGAAGAGCTGCACATATGACGTAATTAAATTGTGGCATTTAATTCCACAGGATGTGGTGAAGGTCACTAACTGCTATGGACTGAAAGAAGGATTAGATGACCTCCATCGAAGGCAAGGCTATTAATTGCTACTAGCCCTGGTGGCTATTTTCTACCTTCCGTAACAGTACCTCTGCCTGTTTGTGGGCTTCCCATAAGCATCAGTGGGAATCAGGATGCTAGTCTAGAGTTAAGGCTTTGGTTTGATCCAGCAGGACTCTTAAAAGTCTTCGTTCTCATTAAACTAAAGCCAGTGGGTCTTGTCTTAGCCATGACTAACCTTTCAAGCTGAATTCAATGGAACCTAAGTGTAATTAACTTAGTCCAAAGCCAATGCAGTATTTTTATATGTATCAACTTTCTAGATTTGAGTCAGCTTTCCATTTTAAGAGCCACTGTACACAGTCCTAAAGGTGCATGAGAGCATTTTAGTGCAACTAAATCAGCATGAAAGAAAATATTCTGTAGTAATTGTAACAAACACAATTTTGAAAATGTTGAACACAGCCAGCCTTCCTAACACTACCAAAAGCTAATGTTAACTTGTTCTAAGTTCCTACATTAGAAGCCCTTGCATGAAAATGACTAGAAGTAGAAAATTTACCAGTGAATTCTTGTTCAAATTTACTGTGACTAATTAGCTTTCACTAATGCTAAATGTTGTGTGTCTAGGAATACACTAGAAATTAAACTGATTGCAGAAAATGACTTTTTAAGTAACTGGTTTATATTAAGTAAAACAATGTCTTCAGAATATTCATGATTTGTTTTTCACATTTAAAAACTGTTAAGCAGGAGTCTTGATTATAAATTTGTCTAATGGTGATATTGGTGCTATGATGTGCCAAGAGGATACATGTTAAGAGGGAGATGGTTTTAATTTTTTTCAGTTTTTAAATCCAGGAATTAAAATTACAATAAATTAATCTATCTACAGCTGGAACTTTGTGCAATGATCTCCACTGGATTAGATCTTCACTGGACTGGATTTGTACTCCCTGCAAACATCCCCATGTATATGAAAATCAAACATTTTCCCTATATTTGTAGTGTTATTTTTCTGATTTCATTTTATGACTGTATGGGTACATTCTATGAGTCTTCTTTAAGTTCAAGTTCTGTGAGTCTTTGAGTTTGCATTCATTCCCATCAGATATATTAACAGGAAAAAGAAACTATGAGACATCTGTATATGCATGAAAAAAATTCACAAAGAGTGTGAGTTAGGCGCACCCCCTGCCCTGTCAGAAAGTTTTCTAAGAGCTTTGAAAACAACTATGTTATAGAGGTGAGAGGACTGATGCAGAACTAAGACAACCAAGTTCAAATCCTCACTGGACCCTGGACCAGACCCTCTCTCTGAGCCTAATGTAACCTATCTTACAGGCTTGCTATGAAAATAAAATTATGTGTGTGAGGGAAAAGCCAGTCTGCCATCTCTGCACTTCTTCAAGAAAGGAGGGGAAAAGAAAGAAAACCCTTTCAAAGAAAGTCTACATAGAGGAGGAAATGAAAAATGCACCTGCAAATTAGTCAAAGTGCACCGGAAGGATCCTCAAATGCTGTACAGAAGCAGCAGTATGTAGCAAGAGTCACCCAGTCCATTTTAGGCATACATATACACATGCCCCATCTGTATGTTAAGAAGAAGACTCAAAAGTTCGCACACAATTGCAGAGGTGGGAAAGGAGAGTCAAGCCATAGCTGCTATTGATTTAGTGGTCACTGTTTGCTCTTTTATGAGATGTTCTAAGGTAGGGGTCCTCAAACTTTTTCTAAAGGGGGCCAGTTGACCGGTGCCAGCAGTGGGCACAGGCCACCAAGGCAGTGCTGGCAGGGGGGCACGGGCCGGTGAGGGGCGCGCGGGGTGAGGTGCCGGCTTGCTCATGAGGAGATCAGGTCCAAAATGACCTCCCCACGAGCAAGCCACTGCCGGGTGCATGCACGGTGAGGCGCCAGCTTGTTCACAAGGGGATCATTTTCTCCAAGCTAGTCCAAAATGACCTCATGAGCAAGCCACGCACCGGCGATTGCAAAACCTGTGGGGCAGGCCAGTTAAATGGCCTTAGTCTGAGGACCCATGCTCTAAAGGGTTCAGTGGATTCTGTAGCATAGGGGGTTGGGGTAGATTGTGGTGAACAACTTGTGACCATCCCAAGTTTTTGGCCTACAATTGCCATCTTACCTCACCGCATGCTGGTTAGAACTGATGGGAATTGTAGACCAAAACTTATTGGGGGCTCACCCTGAACTAGAATATTTTTGACATTCCCTCCATTTCCTTGACTTGGGGAAGATCACTCTTGAGATAAGTGCACTTGAAGACAGAGCACCTGCTTTGCACAGAGAAGGTCTCAGGTTGTCTCACCAGCATCTCCAGGTAGGGCTGAAACCTACCTGAAACCTCAGAGCCACTGCCAATCCATGCAGACAAAACTCATAATTTTTGCTGAAAGATCTTTGGTGTGATGTTTGGTTATAATCTTTATATTGACTAAAAATTGAGGCAGCATGTTTCCAAAGATTTATGGAAATAGCCTGCAATGACAGTTATGCTTAATGTAAACTGCTATTACCACAGCCTCCCCAGGCATTCTGTTATTCTTAAAATGTTACCATCCCAGTTTCAGTATCTCTAACTTATGGTAAAGATCAGCAACCTTGGATCATGCCATAAATCTGCAAAGGTGTCTGACATTTTTATGAAAGCCTCGTAATACAGGGGAATTAACATTTCCAAATGTTTTACTATATCATTACGTACCTAAATTATATTCATTATACAGTAGGTAAATGATCCATAAAAATCTTGCTTTAAAAAAAACCAGACTGAGCAACAAGGTCTAAAAATCCCAGTCACGGGGCCAGTGCTGATGAGTGGCACTCCAAGCGAAGCCCTTGAAAGACCACTCTGTCCTGGGCCTTCTTCAGCCCAGCGACCTGCTTGTTCTCCAGCTTCTCACCCTGGCCTAGAAAACAAGCAGTGGGGAAAGGGGCAGCCGCAGGCCCTTCCGCCTCGTTGCTCACTGGCTTGCGCCCTCCCAAGCTAGCAAAATGGTAACAGTGATGAGAAAGGTGGGGAAGCCACAGCAGCTGGTGACAGCGGTGATGAGAAGGTGGACTTATTGAAGGGCACCTCCCTCCCCCCAACACACACACACATTGCCCATTGCAGTCCTTGCTCCGATCACTAAATAGAAGTCTGTCTGGTCGGCCCTGTTTGCATTTCACAAGAGGAGATACATTTAGGCTGCAATGCTAGGCAAGTTTAGAGAGAAAAAGGCTCCAGCCTGCTGGAAGCTGGAGACCTTCCGCCCCCGCCCCACAGGCTTGCGCCTTTACAGGATGTTATTTGTTTTCGTTCTGGAACCTCCCTGTTACTGTTTTTTGTTCATACCAAGAATTTCAGTTGAAGTCAATCAGGTCATTTCTTAAGAGTTTTTTTTAATGTTCAGCTCTTACTATTTTGGAACTTGGGTGGCAACACCCACAGCAAGAGCTAGCGCAGCTTCACTAGTTTTGCATGCAACCAGGCTTAGAGCTAGAGCGAAAAAGAGACAACTCTTAAAGGATTCACTTCCGGAACGTGCCAAATATTCTGCTAGTACCGCTTCAGGGCACCGTCACCGAACTGGATGGGGACTTACGATACGCTGAGGTGGGTGGGGGAAAGAAACTTTTTAGGGCAGTTTCGTAGAGCAGAGGGCGCGTTGCAGCCCAGTTAAAGCAAAGACAGGTTCGCCGCGGGCTCTCGTGCGCCACGGTTGGGGATTCACGCTTCCCCGTCCCCCGCGGCGCAAGGTTTTGCTGCTGCGGCGGCGAACTCCTCTGCCCTCCGCCGCCGCCTCCTTCCTGTTTTGCGCCCTCCCGCTCCCTCCAGCCGCTGCCTCCCTCCCTCCCCCCGTCCCTGCCCGCGGAGCGCGCAGGGACTGTCCTGTCCAGCCCCTTCCCTCGCTCAGGAAACGGCCCCTTCCTCGGGCAAGCCCTGCTACGTGGGGCCGCGCCGTCCGTTTCCCCCGGCTGCCTGGAGCTGGTGGCCTGGTGCGCCGCGCCTCTCCTGCCTTCCAAAGGCGCCCGGCGGCCGCACATCTGCCGGCCCCGCCCTGTCCCGCCTCCGGAGCGGCGAAGGCACCGCGGCGCCGAGCCTGGGAGGGGAGACCCCGGAGCGAAAGGCGAGAGACACGGCCAGAGGGGCGCGTAATGTCTCACGGGGTGCGCGTGATCCGCACAGACGCCAGCAGCGCAGCGGCGTCCAGCTCCGCTGCGCCGCCGCCCTCTGCGCCGGGCTGCGGCCACCTGGACCGAGGCTACGCGCGCTCTTGCTCGGCCATGCTGAAGGTGGCCCAGATGGTAAGCGCGAGGCGGGTCGAGGCGGCTCCCCGGGCCGCGTGGCAGCGGCCTCGGGCCGGGCGGCGGGAAGCAGCCCCTCCTTCCCTCCGGTTTCCCCGCCCGGCGTCTTGGTTCGCTGCAAGTTCTCCAAGGAAGGCGTGCGCCCGCCCGCCCGCCCGCCCGCCAGCCAGCCAGCCCGGTTCGTCGCCGCCGCCCGCCTTTTCCCTCCCCAGACGGGTGGCAGCGGCGGGCGAAGCGCTGCGCAGGTGTGGCCGCGCAGGGGCTTTCCTCCAGGCATCCCTCTGGCGCCGGATTTGGCCGCGCGGGACGCTGGAGGCGACGCTGAGGAGTAGGATGGCGCCTTCCTTCCCTCCTGGGGAGTTGGTGGAATCCGCCCGCCCCCCGCCCCCCCGCCCGCGCTAGGCTAGGATGAAGCGAGCCGGTGGGAGTCTGGGCGCAGGCAGGGTCTCCTTTTCTCACTAACTCCGAGATGCACTTTCTCCGATGGGGTGCAACAGCAGTGCCTTATAACGCGCAAGAGCGCACCGTGGAATATATGTATACAAGCGTGTGCTGCACATACACAAACCGCTCATAGGTTAACGCCCAGCTTTTCAAGACTGGCGGGCTTTAGGCGTAGTTACCTGCGGGTAAGCGAGCTTGCAAACCCGCCCTGCATGGCAGCCAACTCCTGAGTTGTTGTGAACGGAGTTAGAGTGAGCTGGCATGCTGCGTCCTGGCATATGACGTGCAAACGGGCTTGCGGGCCGTTGGATGGAACCCATGTTTCTTGCCCAAAAACAAAGAATTGAAGATTTACACATCACAGTTCCCAGCTCAGGCATCAGTAAGTGCGCGAATGATCATGTCTGGAATCAGCACGCTTGCTTATTCCCAGTGTAATTTCAGCAGCATCTTGAATTGTTTTAACGTCCAAACTAGCCCATTGAGTTGTAACAAGGGTTCTTCTTCAGCCAGCTGAAATAATAGCCTTTAGGGTTCAATTCGAAATGGAAACAGTCTTGCAAATCAGGGGAAACCTTTTAACTATGACCCTGAAGTAAGAGCTATATAAAGCAAAGAAGTATCCAGTCTCTGTTTAGCTATTTTTGTCAGCACTACTTCCCAGAGCAAGAAAAGCCTGTCAAAGACTGCCAGACACCTGCTTCAGCAGGTGATGTTCGCTTTCATCCTTGGCTATGCTGGATGCAGATAATGGAAACTGTAGAATAATTTAACTGGAGATACCAGGTTGGGGCAGGTTGCACTTGGGCCTCATTAAAAAGTCTTGGGAAGTGTGTGTGTCCACATGCAAATCCTTACACAAGAACTTGTGCAAATGAAAGCAGTTTTCTGCATTTGAAGTTTCTTCATAAGGTGGTCTTCCATTAAGCCCTTCCATGAACAGAAGCTTCTCACTTGCTGAAGAAAACCTTTGGATCCAATCCTTTACCTTGGTTATATTTTTATCTTGTGCATAACTAGGTTGTAAGTGCAATATTTGTGGCTTGGGCAACATAATTTTTTAAAAAAGTTTCTACATAAAAATACGTAGTCACTACAGTGTTTTTTTTTTTCTTTTTTCAGTAATCTTATCCCATATGAGGATTCAAGTAACATTGTTTTTGCTGTTGTCTTTGTACTGCTCATAACAAAAAAACAATTCAATGTTTTTAAAAAGAAGGGGTCTATATATTAGTAGACTTTCAGTCCTTTGGACAACACTGTAAAATCACTGCTGGTTTTCTGCAATAGTTGCAGGATTCATGTGTTAAAAAGGAAGTCTCAAAGGTATGTTTCCTGTTAGAAGACTGGAAGTTGATATTTTTATTGTCAACTACTTCCTCAAAGAGATTTTTTTTACTGTGCAAGCTAGATAAAACTGCTGCATATGATCGCCCTGATATCTGAAAGTTTAAAAATTGCATCCCACTCAAGCACATAGCTATGGCATTACTGCTTCTTGTGCAGAGGCTGATGTTTCGCACATTCTTGTTGCTATGTGCATGCATGATGGCTGGAATCCAGCTTTCACTGGAAAATGTATGAGTTTTCCAGGCTCTGTTGTTCCCCTTTTAGGAAATCTTTGTTATAATTATATTCACTCTCATGAGGAAAGGGGGTTTATGAACATTTTTCCTCCAGAGGGAAGGACTTGACTGGTAGGCTCAGAGTCTGCTGCCTTCAGGGGAAGGCACGTTTGCTTGTGGTTGCCTTTTTTGCTTAAATGGCTTTCTTCACAGAAGTGAATGATAATCTTTATAGGCCTGGAATTTCTGTCTGTGTGCTGGAACTGCGTCCATACAAAGGATTGCTGGCTCTCTGAAATAACATAGAAAACTTCCTGTTATTTCTTTTATAAACAAGAGAACATGTCACTAAACCTGGACAATCCAGAAATTTTAAAACACCAGTTAATGCACTTCTATTGAAGTAAGAGAACTCCTCAGCTTACTGATTATTGACATATAAAATGACATTTTACTTGGCTGAAATTTTGATGAATCAGAGTGTGGAATTGCACAAAACTCTTCATCAGACAGAATGGAAAAAGAAGGTCCTTCACAGTGTCATGCAATGGACAAAGTTGATTACATATATAAATATTTTATTCTCCGACAAAAGCAGGAATGGGCAACACACACCCTTCCAGATGCTTTGGCCTACAGCTCCTGTCAGACCTGGCAAGCATTTCTTGTGCTGAGGGATGATGGGAGCTGTAGGCAGTACTTCTGGAGAGCTGTAATTTGCCATGCCTGGACAAAGGCTACATGCAGTTCCCAATTCTGACAGTGGTTTGTTTATATTGTATTCAAATACTTGACTGCATTCAAGGACAATATATTCTGTGTTTAGGCTGGTTTTTGAAATGGGTTTTTGCTCAGACAAAGTAACATGCACTTGGGCTGGTGAATGTCTTCTAGGAAGGGTGTTCATATACACTCCAGCGAAGGGACAGTCATCCTTCCATTGTGTCACCGTATCATATAAGTCACTCCTGCAACGTTCACCTATCAGTATGGACAAGCATCAAACTGCGTCTAGCAAAATGTCTGGTGTTTGACATTCTGAAGTATGTTCTCAGTTTTTTTAACGCATAAAGGCATATCTTCTCCATAAAGTGCACTCTTAAAATCTGTCACAGTCCAGTTTCTTACACGTTTCTTATTTCTGCTTGATGAACACGCATTGTTTTCTTCCGCTTTCCACAGTAACTTTGGATTTTTTATGTACCATTTTATCCTACTTACAACTTGGGTATCTCTTTTAGTCAATTTTGGTATTTCATCATCTTTTAATAGTTCTGTGTATACTTTGCTTAGCTTCAAAAAGCAAAGACCGTCATACTGGACCATGAGAAAAAGAATCCACAGTTGGGCCGTACTTTGCTTAGATACCTTCAGCAGCAATCCTACCCCAAAATATTAACTGTCCAAGTTAATATGCATAGGTTTGCCCTGTAGATTTTCATATGCTAAGCCCATACATTCTTACACAGGGATAAGTCCTATGTAAGCGAATGCAGGCTTGCTTTTGAGTAGACATGCAGAACATTCCAGTTAGTTACCTTCAATGTAGAGTCTGTTAGAAAATTTCATTCTGCTACGTATTAAGATGTTGATATTATTGCAACTGTTGGTCTATGTTTAGTTGTTTGCTTTTTCTTTGAATACTTTAAAACTTTTCTATAGTCTATTTTAGAAACATTCACAAATCTCCCCCCCCCCCTCCCGGGATTCCCCCCTCTCCTCTCCATATGTATAGATACTTGGTGGGCGAACCTAAATTTAATGCTGTTCCTTCCCAATACCTTTCCTGTATGTTTTTGACTTGAGTTTTCATCACATCCACCAACTCTTTTTTCTCAGTTTCTTCTTCTTCTGAGTTTTTAAATTATGTTCTTTGTAGGTTTTGCTTAGTCTTGAAGGATTCTGGGGAACAAACATGCTTGCTCACTCCTTTATGACTTTTAGAGGATTCTAGTAAATGGAATTTTGGTGTCATGTTACTCTTCTAACTCTGTGGTTCTACATTAGCAAGTGGCTTATGTGAGGAAGTAGTTTTTCCTCCGTTGATGTGAAGTGTTTCCATCTTCTTCTGAATGTTTTTTTTTCCTTTATCATTTTGAACTTGCTGGCATTCTTTGGTGGGATGTGTCACCTTTTTTCCCAATGTAATGTTGGTAGAGGTTTTCGTTATAATATCCTGATTTTAGGCCAGACTGGTCTAGACAATCAGTGAATGGATTTTTTTCCTCTTTTTTCTCACAGGCTCAGAAATCCATCTCTGTTTAAGGCTATAGACATTCTTTTTCCCCCACAAAAATCTATACTGTCTGTAAATTAGTTTATGTACTTAGCATATTTCTATCCTACATTTGTTACATTTGCAAAGAGCTCGGAGCAGCTCACAGAAGCCCCCCCCCCCTTTATCCTCACAACTCAAAGGCTGAGACCTTTTCACTGGCCCAAAGTTAGTCATGAGCATCATGGATGAGTGGGGACTAAAACTAGGATCGCCTCAGTCCCACAGTCTAAAAAAGCTAACAGTTAGCCTTCTTCCCATCAAGTTTATCCATGTGTCAAACCAACTGTCTCTGTCCCAAGCTTTCATGCCATCATAGGTCAAATTTCACGGTCCCTTCTGGTTCCAAAACAAGCATCTTCCTCCGGCGCATGTTCAGAAATGTAAGCATCCACACTCAACATTTTCAGGTCGTGGATTATTTTCCATTTTAAAAACCTGCAAAATCTTAAAGTCCTGTCATCAGCAGGACAGGTGGGCTTGCATGGACTCTTAACACCTGGGCTGGCTGAGCACTCACTGTGACCAGCCTTTGGAGCCTCTCCTTGGCACGAACCAAAGCTGGGCAATTTTGGCTTCACTCGCACTCAGTTCAGTGCACCTCTTGCTACTGCTGCTGCTTTATTCTCCCCACATGTGCCTGTTCACAGCCACAAGTAGATGTTGTTTCCTCTTCATGAATCCTCCCATTGGATGTGCCAGCCTTTACTTACCCTGAAGTTAAATAAAAATAAATGGCTTTTCTGCAAACCATAAGCTTCCTCCCCAAATCACCACTGACCTTTCCCTCGTTCCAGTTTAAAACACTGCAAGTCTGCACACAGGACAACGATTTCCCTGGTTCAGGGAGTGTTTGTAAGGGAGGTGTGTCTTCCACATCTGGCTGTGGCGATATGGAACATGGTGATGATGCATCAGCTGGAATTGCATCCATTAGCTCCAGTCAAGAAGATGTGGGTCAGCAACAGCAGGGACAGGCAACTTGTGGCCCTCTAGATCTTGTTGCACTACAACTCTCATCATCCCTTACCATTGGCTGTGCTGGATGGGGCTGATGGGAGTTACACTCCAACAACTCTGGAGGGCTACACCCCTACTATAAAGTCAGGTTAGGTCCTTTGTGAAAGTTGTCAGGCATAGTTTTCTCTTTCTCTTTGGTAAGTCTTGCTGTCTTTTTTGGTTCTATTTTCCTGAATAAATCTGTGTAAAAGTTCTGAGTCTCTTTCTTATTCGAAAGCTGCCTGGACACAGATCTTTAGCAAGCACCCTAACAACACAATTTATAATACAGAGGAGAAAATGTAATTTTCCTTGATCTTTTGCATCCCGTGTTCCTAATCACTCCTAATGACACACTTAAGTGTGCGTAATGTAGTAGAACAGCAAACCACTTGGCTTTATTAGAATATTAATAGCTGCAAAACTTGTTCTTCAAATGGACCATTATCATAAGGAAATTACAGAGTAAGCACATCTCTTATCTCTTCTGGAAACATTTGGTCATTTTCCTTTCCTCCATTCATATTTGCTTTTCACATTGAATGCGTTTGGGCAAAATAATAAGCTTTGGTTTATTCTTATGGGAAAGACTCCGCATGAGCCCCTGGCTTCTGTGATTCCCCCTCCCTTCTCTTCCACTGGCATAGCCAGAAGGAGGATAATAGAAGCCGTCTGTGGTTATTGATTAGGTGTTGTGTCCAAATCCTAAACTGTGCTTCATCTTAATTATGATTTATTGAAAGAAGCTAGCTTTTTGAGCTAAGGTTTGAAGTTTGTTTGTTTCAGCAAACCATTGTTAGAATAACCACCTGTTCCCAGGTTCATATTAGCTGGGCAATTATTAAGCAAAAGTGCCTTCTGTTACGGCCACATGACGTGGAGGGGCATGTGCAGGCGTGTTCCCATAATACCAAGCCATGTTTGAAGGCTGCATCCTGATGCCATCATTGGCTCTGCAATGCTTGATAAGTGCCTGTGTGAGGTCATGTTTCATTTGCCATTTTGCCACCCTTACACAATAAGACGGGCATTTGCCTGTTATTTCGTAAAGCAGCAGATACAAGAAGAAAGAAATGACAAGTGCCTCTACTTCCCCTTCCTTAATATCAACATTTAAATGTCTGGCACCTTAATCTTACTCATACTCAGACATATCTGTAACAGAGTTCATCCTGGAACACAGACTTTCCTGCCCCAAACCAAGACCAAGAATGAGGTTTTTGTTTCAGTGATTAGAAGGCAGAAGCAAAAATGATTCTTGCATTTGGCTTTTTTTTTTTTTTTAATGGCCTGGAATAATGGCTCGCCATCTGACATTGCTGGTTTTCATCATGGGTTGGACACATGCTTATATTAGTTTTAAATATCTTTCTATAGCATAAACCCACTCCAGCTTCTGGGATGCAAACAGAAACTAGCAGTGGTATTTCTAAAGTGTTGCTATGTATGACAAACAGCACAGAGGTATTGGTCTGTCATTTGGTCTTTTCCATAATGGTGAAAAGTTCATGAAATGTTGGAGAGCCGTTAATAGAGTATTGATCTGTAATACTGGACAAAAATGGTTTCCTACCAATGTTTCCTGATGCTTTTATGAATACCTGTACGTATGTATTCCTCATTTAAAAAGTGACATTTTTTCTTGTCTCTAATATTTCACAGGTGCAATTTATGTGTAAAGCATTTTAAAAGTATTCTGTTCTTTTTGTAGTACAGAATAAAGCATATAGGATATAATTCCAGAGCTGTGAGATGTGATTGCTGATGACAAAACCCTTCACTTAGAGCCATGTCTGTCTTTAAGCAACTCCCTCATTCTTGGCAACCCAAATCTAACTGCGCTCACACTTTCACCTTCTGATTGCAAAGGTACTTAAATGATGCAAACTTGCTTAGGATGGTGTCACTGGAAAATCCCTATAACTCTGCATTTCATTGTCTTGTTTTTTGTATCTGTATGACTTTTCAAGAATTCCTGTTTAATTTTGAACCTTTCATTGTCCTGGAAACTGGCTTTTTATCCTGCATTCCCCACAGACCCCTTTCTTGGGTTGTTGCTTTTCAGTTTTTCCTGTTGATCGGGTTCATCCACATAAGATCTTCATGGTGGAGAAACCACAGCACATATACCTACTTTGAAATCGTCTCGATGTATGACTTTGTCGTAATTCTCATCTTCTACATTGTCTATGTCTTCAGAGCTTATCGTACGCTGACCTGCATCAACTGGGCACTTGCAGTAAGTTCTTCATAATTAAGATCACTGTTGTCCATTTCTCTTCGTTTACTGATTTGCCGTGTAACATTCACCAAGAATTAACAGCAAAAAAGAAAGTAAACTCTGGGCCAAAGGATCATGAAATATGCCAGTAAGCATGTTGCATTTTCTATGTAAAATTGAAATGAAAAACCACTTAAGCCACAGTGGATTCCTTGCAACAGGAAATACGACAGATTATAGTAATGCATGTACAGAAAATGAAACTAGAGTGATCTACTCCAAGCAGCGGAAACTCCTGGAAGTGACTTTTTATAACTTGTGTAATAGCAAAAATGTATAAAGGAGAACTTCAGAATTCCTCCCCTACTTCCAACCTTTGAATCCCCCTGAATCCAGGCTGTTTTAGGGATCTAACATGTGACTTGGCAAGTTGTGTTGTCAGCCACTGATTGAAGGCAATGCTTGCATGGCAGCTTCTTTGTTCAGAGTGACACCAGTAAGTTACCAGTTTGGGCAGGTTGTTGAAGATGGTGGCCTAGATGCATGATGTGATTCATTTCCTGATCTGGCCCTGCGTTCCCTACTGGGACCACTCCACAGTGTCAGTTGGAGAGGGGAGCCCATCTATTGTCCAGTGACAAAATGCTGGCTGCCCCTCTCACTTGTGAACGGGGAGACAATAAGCAAGTTTGCACTGAAATCTTGCAAGCACAACTGGCAAAGAAATACACAATGCAGCAGGACAAACTCTTGCTGTGATTTCCCCATTATCTGGGGGAAAAACAACCACTCACCCAAAATTGGGGTTGGGATTTCTAGAAAGAGAGATGCTCTAGTGATATTGGGCAGGTTTGCATAACATGCTAAACCACTGAATGAAGAAGCGATGGTGGGTGGGCTGTTTGCAGAATAATCCATTGTGAACAAGACAATAATAAGGCTCTCCTCCCCTCCTCCTCCCTCAGTCTTCCAGAAGGTATCCCAGTTTCCTTCACAACAGTGCCCATCTTGAATCTTTGATCATTACCCAATGTTCCTTTGCAGCCATGTTGTTTTATGCTCTGAGCCTCAAAATGCACAATCAGGATTGCATTTTTTCAGTTCCACAAATGTCTTTGTATTTGTTGTTGTCGTTGCCATCACACTCTGCCCTTATGATTGCCTGATGCAGTCCTGCCTGGTCAATGCCATGTACGTTTCAGCAGCCAAAGGAAGTGAAGTGCACTTTGTTAACACTGACGGAAGCGGGCGAGACCACACTCAGGCTGATGTGCACATTGCCAGGCCCTGAAGAGTGGGGTGAGTTAATATCTCCCCTGTCTGAACGAGCTGGAGATCTGGGGAAGTGTTGAAAATGTAGAGAACTGTCAGTTCAGCCCTGGAAATCCAGAGGATTAATCGCTGAGGGAGAGATCTTGCTGCCATCCCCTTTCAACGCACCCCCTTTCCCCTGCATTACCAGGGACATTCAGTTGGCAGCTTTGTGTTCAAAGCAGCCAATATCTAGTTGCATCTTGCCAATTTGCATCTACCTTATGAGGTGCACTTTCTTCCCTTTGACAGCAGAAAATTACAAGAATATTGACTGGGCAAGACTACATATATCCTGCAGTCCTAACTGTGCACTTGTGCAGCCCTGAAAGACTGGGTATTTTTTTTTTTTTAATGATAAGGTGCATATTTCTGGGGCACAGAAGTTCGTGACGATCACTCCAAAGTGCTGCTTGAGCTTTGGTGCATCACAGGGGTGATTGCAAAGAGCGGCAAGGGCTTTTGCCACTCTTGTTGAGCAGTTCACTATCTGCTCCCTGCAACCCAAGATGGAATCAGTCTCCTTGGTTCAGACTACACAATAACCAACCCCTAGAACAAGCCATGGGTTGTCATGGTGGCTCATTTCCTAAAAAGCTGACTTGTAGGTAGCAATGTGGGTTTATACAGCACAACAACCTACCATGGCTACTTATGCACAATGGGGTATGGGATCATGAAAACATACTCCTTGTGATTTTCCTGTTGTAGTTTTTCAGTGATGAATGATGTATAAATTCCCAGACTACCCAGAACAGAGCTTACTTTCAGGAATAGAATATCTCTCCTGGGACCATTGTATCACTTCATAAAGGAAGTGAAAGTTGACAGTAAAACGCTTGTTAATGTTAAACACAGCTTTGCATGTAGCAAATTTGCATGTTGGGGGGGAGGGTAGCCTTGGCTCCATCTGGCAACCATGGCAGGGTAGCTTTCCATAATAACATACAAACATACCATTCTTTAAGGCTGTGCCATTTGTAATTTCTGAACATAGTTGAGCTCTCTTGCCATTACTTATTTCTTTGTCATCCTGTCCAATGCACTCCTGCAGTTTTTTGAGCCAGTGCGGGGTAGTGGTTAAGGGAACTGAACTGGGATTTAGAAGATCTGGATTCTAGTCCTCACTCAGCCATGAAATCCATTGGGTGACTGGGCCATTTGCTGCCTATCAGACTAGCCCACCTCACAGGTTAGTTGTTCCAGGAATAAAATGGAGAAGAGGTACTCCCTGTAAGCCACCTTGGGTTCCTTGCAAGTGGACAGAAAGCAGGCTATAAATGCAGTGTAATAAGGACAATAATGTTGTCGGGGGGCTTTTCCCTCTGCACGTGGGAAATAATGGGGGAAATTACAAGAAAAGAACAAATCTGAAGTATGAAGTGGTATACAATGGATTTTACAACATAGACAGAGTGCCAAGGTTTTCCCTAGCCTATTTTAAGAAGCTGTTGATGGTAGAATGAATCATTGTTAGCTGCTGGGTTATTCAGTAATTTCCCATTAATTTCAGTAGAAGTCAATCAGATTCCTGATAGCTTAGGAAACTGTATTTAATTACTTTCAAAATGAGAAGTGGAAGAAGAATGAAACAAGTACAACTGAACCTGTAATTGTTGAAGCATATAAAACAGCTTCATACATTCAGGAACGCCAGCTATATGGAATGCATACCATACACCTGTCTCACAGTAGCCCTTTTGCCCATTGGGTTTCTTGGCCTTGCCCACACATAGAGAGTGAGGAATCCAAAGCAAAGTCTCTGTCTGTACAAAATCCCAAAAAGGACTTTTTGTAGGGAATACAGGAGCAAGTTACAGCATTGTCACTTTCCATGGGGTTACGGAAAGCATTTAATGCTGCCTTTCATCTAGGAAATATTACCTAGGTGAGAGAAGATGTGTAGCATTAGGTTCACTTTTTCACATTTTGCTAAAAACATGAGAATTTGTTGGCTGGCACTGGGGCTGCTTTAGGTGAGTCACACTGAAATGTGGCTTGGATAAAGTTCTCTTCTAAACCGGGTTGTGCTTGTTTACTTTCAGGAGTTTCTGCATTACCTAATAGGTTCCATCCTGCTCCTCATTGCATCTATTGTGGTAGTAACAAAAAACTCCAACTCACCAGTCCTTACAGCTGGAGCGGTGAGTTTTGCATACTTCTGCATTTTGGCTTGCCAGTGTTTTTGTGGTTTTCAGTCACCAGTGCAAGCAGGTCTTTGGGGAATACAAAGAACCTGTTCTGATCATATGTGCATGAAACCTGTGTGGTCTGTATGTATATTTGGTTGGAATATGTTTGTTTAGGTTATTTGTACAGTGAATTTCTTGACTGTACTTCTGCTTAGTTTTCTCTGCTAATATATTTTAGCAGGCATTAAGTTTGGCTTCTTAATGAGCCCAAAGCTCAGCTACTTCACAAGCCAGTCTCAATGACCCTTGGTCTTTCTATTCATTGAGTGCTTTGTTTTCTATCAAGTCCATTCCTTTACTCTCACAGAACTAGGCATTTCCTCTGGCTCCTTCCACAACTGATTAACTAATTAGACAAATCATTCCAACCTCATGTTGGAAGGACAGGAAAGGGGTTTTTAAATCATATTAATGTAAATGGGATCTGCATCAGACATTCCCAGTAGATTGCATAGATGGTTGTTACCTAGCCAATTTTTTTCCCATGATCCCAAGAGGTCCTCCAAAAATCAAGGTCCTCCAAAACTCATGTCTGCTGTTGAACATCATGCTAGATGGCTGCAGCACGGTGTCATTGAGGAATTCAAAGGTATCTCAAAGAATTCAGAGCATCCAGATCACAACTACCGCTGAATACACTCCATAATAATTAGCTACTGGTCAGAAATAATTTAATTCAATCTATGAAGTGCATGTGAATCAGTACATAAAAATTAGGAAGTTAAATTGTACTGAACAAGTTTTATGGCAACTTGATGTATGCCAGGTTAATAGAAACCTTGGTGGTGCACGGATTCTAAATATGGATGTAGAATATATAGGATCCTGTCTGTTGGATCGCTTAATTGATGTAGAGCTTTTGCTGCTGTTTTTCTTTCAACAGGTGTTTGGCTTCTTGGCTACATTTCTGTGCATCTTAAGTATATGGCTATCCTACAAAGTCTCTTTTGTCACACAGTCAACAGGTAAGCATCCGATCAGCATCATTGCATCAACCAGCTCTACACCACACATTTGTACTTGCATTCTCTGAACATGGGAGGAGCAAGTGG
Organism: Varanus komodoensis; assembly: GCF_004798865.1. Taxonomy (NCBI): domain Eukaryota; kingdom Metazoa; phylum Chordata; class Lepidosauria; order Squamata; family Varanidae; genus Varanus; species Varanus komodoensis. The sequence goes on along the minus strand of NW_025335269.1, from coordinate 23,731,731 downwards.
TAATGGTAACCCCATGACACTATTTGTTCAGACCTCATAGTGCATTCTCTGTTATCGTCAGGTTGATGGAAAATGACAGGCAAACAAAAGCAGTTTGACTTTTCATCAGTTTCAATGAAAGTGGAAATATTTTACCTAAGTTAAGCCAAAGTATACAAGAGCTGATGGAGATGAGAAGAGGATAGCAAAGGGAGGATTCTTGGAAGAGAAGGACAGGTTATGGATAGGGTTCTTTGTCAGATTGCCCTCCTTCTGATCTTCTAGTCTGGCCTTGCCATCAAAACTGCAGAGGTCTGAGCCGTGAGAAGCATAGCCTTGTTTGCCCGACAGCAGTGGTAGACAGGCAGAAGGTAGAGATGGATCTATTGGTAGATTTCTCGGTAAACTCTGAATCAGCAAGGATTCCAAACTGATTGCACTACCAGAAATAACATTATAGCCCCCCTAAATTATCCTGCTGAAATGAAGAAAACCTGGGGTAACCAGGAGTGAATCTTCGTATGAAAAGACAGTGAACTTGAATTCCTGGTACTCCAGCTAAATATTAAGTAACTCCCACAAATTTTATGACTGCCTATTCCTGCCCTACTTCTCTTGAACCTTGAGATGCACTTCAGTGCTGTACTGCAATCTAGAATTACATTAGAATGTAATAGGATCTGTGCTGTATCTGACTAAGGATCCATCTAGTCCAATATTCTGTTTGTGCAGCAGCCAACCAGTTGCCCACAGAAAACCCACAATACACTCCTGCCTAAGGTTTCCAACAACTGATGTACATAGGCAAACAGTTCCTGATACTAAGGTAACATAGAGCCCAGGATTAGTGGATAATGGTAGTCTTCTTCTCCCTTAATTTGTCTAAACTGCTTTTAAACCCATACCAGTTGCTGAGCATCACTGCATCCTGTGGAGGCAAATTCCATAGTTTAACATGGTACCGCGCCAAGTGTTTCCTTGCATTTGTCCTGAATCTCTCACCAGTTAGTTTCCTTGGATAACCCCAAGTTCTAGCAATATAAGAAAGGAAGACAAATGCTCCCTATCTACTTTCTCTGTACCTTACCTAACTCTGTATGCCTCTCTTGTGTCTCCCCTTACTCCACCTTTTCCTAAGCTAAAAAAATCCTACCTGTTGGAACATTTAATGATAGCATAGTTGCTCCAGTCCTTGGGTCATTTCAGTTGTCCTCTTCTGCACTTTTTCCAACACTACAGTATCCTTTTTTAATGTGTATTGACCAGAACTGTACACAGTATGCTAAGTGTGGTCATACTTGTGTAAGGGGAGTATGATACTGTCTGTTATATCTTCAATTCCTTTCTTATCCATGCCTAACACAAAGTTCACCGTTTTTGCAGCAGCCCCACTTTGGGTTGATAATTTCCATCTATGAAATTAGGCAATCCATGCCTGAGGTGACTATAAGATTAAAGGATTTGTTTGGCAAAGCTTTCATAGAATCATAGCCTAGTAGAGTTGGAAGAAGGTCATCAGGTCCAACCCCCTGCTGATGCAGGACACCAGTTTACACCATCCCACTCAGATGAGTGTCCTGTTTCTTTTGGGATGTCTCTAGTGTGCGAGAGCCCACAACCTCTCCAGGCAACTGGTTCCACTGTTTTATTGTTTTGACTTCTTGCTATCTAGCCTGAATCTGGGTTGTCACAGCTTGAATTCATTGTTCCATGTCCTATGCTCTGGGATGAGCAAGAAGAAATCTTGAGCTTCCTCTTTGTGACAGCCTTTCAGGAACTTATAAAGTGATATCACGTTCCCCCATAGTCTTCTCTTCTCAAGGCTGAACACACCCGGTTCTCTGTGTCTCTCCTCACAGGGCCATGTTTCCAAACCTGGATCATTTTTGTTGCCCTTTCAAGCCATGCAAGTTCACACAAACTGCTAATGTGGACTGTTCCCCCTGCAGCTTCCTCACTGATTTCCCTGTTATAGAAAACATGTTTGGCCCATCAGTATCACTTGACCTCTTCCATTCCATCCCAGGCATGAGCATTTCTCCTTCTATAAACCACTGATTTCAAGAATTCCTGTTTACGGAATGCACAGGAAAAAGTGAACTTAAAAATCAGGATGGATTTGCTCATTAGCTGCTTCAAGAACAGGAGGATACAAATTTTTAAAAAACAGTCCTGTCATTCCTGGAAACTAGTTCTCCTCCAAGGCCATACACTTCTCCAGCCGCAGAAGGGGGAATGTGGAATTCAGTCCTTCCCACTCTCCCACGCACTTACCGAGGAAAAATATGGTGCCTGCATTATGAGGATGCTGAAGAGATGTTGGAGGGAAGAAGAGACCAGATGATGAAGGATCCTATGTTCTCCTCACCCCCACCTCACCCCAACCTGTTAGATCTCCAGTCTAGAAGAAGAAGAAAAGGCAGGCAGAGGCGAAAATCCCCTTTGTCACTCATCTCACTGTACCGGCAACAGCATGGTGAGGCCCTGGGTAATCAGGAGCCTCCAAGACTGCACCTTAAATATTCAGTTTTAGTTAACACTGTAATTTAGTGGGTGAGCCTAGCCACTAGCAGCTAAAAATAATATCCTTTGAACACACTTCTTGGGATTTTCTTATTTCACTCATGCCCAAAATTTTCCCCTCAAATTATGTACTGCATTTCCACTAAAGCCATCTTTTTGTATATACATTAAAAATAAATACCTTAGATCCAGTATTTCCCATTTCCATCCCATCCATGTGCATGAGGTTCATTCATCTGTGTATGACAGAATTAATACTTGGCTGGGCTAGTCATCCTGCAAGTTTGTGATGGAAGCAATCTAGATTTCCACCAAGTGTTATGCTGAGCAGAGTAACAATGCTTTCTTCTCAATCAGACATATGTTTGCAGCAAGTTGATTCTATTGTTTTCTTTCTCTATCGCATTTGTTTATTAAGATGCTGTTGTGTGAGTTTTGCTGTTTCAAGATGTGTACGCCACATTGGAGAAATCTACTTGCCAGAGGGAAGACAAAGCAAATGTCTGCAAGATGGAACTCTCTCCCGGTGACCTTTGTGGGGAAACGTCTTAAAGGCTGACCCTTCTGAATTTCATCTCATGGTCCTTCACTAAATTGGAAGTATCCCAGCAATCTCTACACTGTATCACCTTGGTTCCCGTCAACTGTGTTCCACCTGCAGAGATTCTTGGGCCCAAGTTGAACTATGCTGTAGTTCTTTCTTTAAAGAGAAAAGAAACCCACGCAAAGGAACCAAAGTGCCGAGGCCAAAGGCTGCATTTCCTGGGTGCGGTTCCATTTGTTAGCTCCACTCTCCTTACAGTGATAGCATTCAACCCACCAGGGAGTAGGATCTGAATTCTTGTTTTTATCAGACATTCAAAGTAGAAAATGGACTCTGCTTTCATCTATTGCTGCCAAATGCTGAAAAAAATGTACCTCAAACCAGCAACTGTTACATACTATGCTGTATCTGATATGTCTCTTTCTTATGTCTGCTTTTTGTGTTTGCAACTGTTCTTGTCACTTGTCAGGAATGGCATTTTATAAATTGCATTTCGACTGGCTTACTGTGAACATTTCCTTGGAAATGAACCAATGTTACTTTTGTATTCTGGTTTTGTTTCATTTTAAGTATTTTATTCAAGATAAAAAATAAAAGTGTTTTAATTTACTTTGTTATATTTGAAAAACATAATTTCTCTTTTCTTGATGCATGCCCATGCCTCTTGGACACCCTGTTCTCAAGCATTTGACATGATGTTGCTGAGGATTATCAATACAGATACTTGAGCCTCCGCAGTAAGTAGCTCCATTAGCTGGAATGGCCCTAGGAAAATCTAATTATTATTTATTCAATTTATACCCTGCTGTTCAGCCAAAAACTGGCACTCAAAGCAGCTTGATTTTTTTTAAACATTTACAAAGGAACAGCTAATTGTTGTGGGTGGTAGTTGTTCTAAAAAAAGCAAATTCTCTTTCATAAATCTCAATTTCCTGGTCTTCAAAACACAGCAGTTTGGTCCTAGAAATTCAACTGCACTGTGTGACATTTGGCTGCATGAATGGGAGAGCGCACAATTGGATGAGCGACACTGCAACATGTGGAGAGGGCACTGACATAAAAGAAAATGTGCTCTATGCAGCAATTAATGTGCACCGCAGCTGAATAAATGATATACAGGCAGTCCCCACATTGTGAACAAGCTCCGTTCCTGGAAAAATGGAAATGCATCTTTAAGTCAAATTTGTACATAGTCAGCGCTCCACATTCATGGAGCTTAGGGGCAAAGGACCCCCATTAAAGTGGAAAAACTATAAATATTAATCACCACCCCCAGCTCACCTGTGCCGCCTCTTTGCAGCAAGGACATGCTGGAGAGATTTTCCTCTCCGGATAGGTGAGGCAGGAAGGGCTGCTTTGGAGCCCTCTCTGTCCCTTCCCCATCACTTCCTCTTTTTCTCTATGGTAGTGATGATTCCCCACAGTATTTTGTTTAATTAAAGGCTTTATGGCAGTTGGTTCATAAGTATGAGTTGTTTGTAACTCAGATGGTCATAATGCAGGGACTCCTTGCAAAGTATGTAAAGTGGTATTTAATCATTAAACCCAGCAGCTTGAATTGGACCTACAGTGGAGTTGATGATAACCTGAAGGCTGTGTACTGGTCCAGTTGTAGTTCTAAGCATTTTTTTTTTAAGGCAGCCCCACATAAAGTACCTTAGCCTGGATGGTACTAAGTGTGGACTGATCCTTTTTGGCCACCAGAGTATAGCTGGGATGCTGGCTACAAATAGTACTCTTGACCCACCACCTGAACATCCAGAAGCCACAAAATCATACCCTATTTAAATGGTCTCTGTTGGTGCGAGTTGACCTACAGCATTACTTCAGCAGCAGTCCTCCTCCCTTGCTTATTAAATGCTCTAACATCTGCTTAATGCAGATTTCTTATCCAATTCAAAAGCTTCTGTTTCTTGCTTTTACTGGTTTCATTTCCGTCCTATGCTTTTTCCTCCTGCAGAGAGCCCGAGGCAGCTTACCTGGTCATCATCATCTCCATTTTATCCTCACACTATGAACATTTATCTTCTGCCATTTATTTTTTCACTATGACCAATAAAGGTAACACAGACTTTGATACATTTCAAACCGAGCAGCCAATTTTAGCCCTGCTAACTTGACTGGCACCGGGGAATGGAGAACTGCTGTTAAATATTTACAGAATGCCGGTAAGCAGGTGATACACAAAATAGAAGAGTCAGAGTCCCTACTAGTCAACTGGTAATTGCATTTGAACCAGAACTAAGTGTACAAATGGTCGCCTTTCACAGTTACCTCCAACCCCAAGCAGCTAGGAGTAATGCTCAAATAACCTATCGCCTGCATCACTATGGTTCAGCACAGAAATCTGTGGCCCTCCAGATGTTGGGACTATCACTGGCTGTACTGATGGGGGATTGATGGGAATAAACTGGAGTTGATATATAGTCTATGATCTAGGACATATGTGGACTAAACTTAGGATGGATCCAGAGAAGACTACCTTTATAGATGAAAGACTACAGATGTTTGAGGAGAAAACCAATTTTTCTAGGGGAAACTACTTGTTCTTTGCACTGGCATGGTCTCATTTTATCATAAGCTATACTATTTGGTCATGAGCAGAACTAAGTTAATTTCTTTCTTACTCTTGGCATAAAACTTAAAAAAAATATTCCAGAGTGCTCCAGGGAAATGTTTTTTTAATCTTCAAAAATATGTGGAGGTGTTTGTACATTTGAAGAAACACAACACAAAATCAAAATCCAATGTGGCAAAGTAGGGTAGTGTTGGACTAGGGGGCTGGGAGAGATCCAGGGTCTGGTATCCTCTTGGCCATGAAGCTCACTGAGTGACTTGCAGCTGGTCTAACTTAGTGGGTTGTTTTGAGGATAAAATGGAGAGGAAGAAGACCTTGTGAGCCACTTTGGATTCCTTTTAAGTGGAAGAACAGTGGGGTATAAATGTAATCCAATCACAAAATATACATGGAGATAGCCAGGACTAATTGTTGGGGGACACACTGTAGAGTTTCAAAATTTAGAACTTCTCCCTTCCAGGCAAATATTTTTCCTCTATCATGCCCCCCACAGGGGAAAAAAACCCAACAACAACTGTAAGATTGTTATTATATTGCAAGCACACAGACCCCTACAAAATATTCAGCAAAGGCGCTAAAGCAAAGGGGGCATGACTTAGTATGCACCTATAAATGCATACTTAGTATACAGTGGACATGACTTAGTATGCACCTATAAATTTCTTAAGAGGTTTTTTGAATTTGACTGGTATATAACTTTGGACAGCATTCCCAATACTGTTGCAAAGATGATCAGTGACACAACCATAGGTCAGACTACAGACCAGTCTGTTACATTTTGAACCCAACCTATTAAAATCTAAAAAGTACAGTCCTATATATGTCTACTCAGAAGTAAGCTTCATTGAGTTCACAGAGATTTAGGATGCAGTAGGACTGCACACTTACTTTTCCAAATGATTGAGTGTCTAATACTGTAGCCTTATTATTTTTAGCTGCTTGGTACATCTGGAGGATGTAGAGATGAAGCAGAGATATTTTAAGAATATTTACAAGGGAGATAGTTCCTTTTCCCAGATAATCAAAGAGTTTTCCTCAGCGCTTCCTCTTCATAGCCTAACAGCTCCTGTTGCTGCTTCAGGATAAAACAAGGCAGGTGGGTGGTGGGAAAGAAATTAATGCTTAGTTAAGCCATTTAAGCTTTAAACCTGGCAACATGCGCCATGCTTGGCACTGTTAGTGAGCAAACTAAATGGTACATGAAGATACAAACACCCTTTCAAGCAAGGCTCTAAGCAACCAGAGATGGTTCATGTGACACGCTGTTTGCATGATCAGAGGGCAGGCTATGGGCCCAGGAGCTCCAGCTGTTAATGCTACAGGCTTGGGGGAAACTATCATTATTAATGCATATATAGCAGTTTATCATGCATGACAGCAAATAATGATACTCTTGGCCGACTTAGACTGCACTAGCAGTGGGCAAAAACAAGATGCTTAAATGGGCAGTGAGCTACCAGAACATGCAGGCAGATACAACAAAAATGAAGGTAAAAATTATAGGATACAGGAGAGAATTAAAGGGAAAGTGCACCAGAAGTGGAACACAGGTAAAACACCAAGGAATCATTGTTCACAAGGGAAGATTTTGCCTTGTATGTGTGACCATGTCAGGCTGTTCCATCAAGTGACACACAGTTTGGCACAAAGGCAGGGCATTGCTGTTTACTCTGGCATTCATGGTGCTGACCATACTGCATGATGAGCCTTTTGACTACCAAATCAGTACTACGAATCCAAACAACCAGTTGCTTAGCGAGTGAAACCGACAGTCAAAGGAACAGACATTCCAGGATATAAGGTAGCATTTAATGGAACAAAAATAAGAGTGAATACTATCTCTCACATCTTCCCAATGTTCTATAACTTTGGGAATCCACCAAAACACACTGAGCAAATTGGCTTTTGGCTCACAGTGATGCCAGCAGTTGGTATTAGCTCTAATTATTAGTAGGCTTCTATATCTGCATTTCAAAATTTTATTTATTTATAATCCACTTTGTTCTGCAAAGTACCCAAGGCATCTTACACAATCTTCCCCATGCTCTCCATTTGATCCTCACAAGAAACCTGAGGAGTAGGTTAGGCTGAGGTCAACATCTGGCCCAAAGTCACCCACTGAGCTTCATGGCAAAGTAGGGACTAGAACCTGGATCTCTCCAGTCCCAGTCCCAGTCCCACATTCTAACCACTATACCACACTGTCTCTCCACCTAGGCAAACTGGGGCACTATAATTTTAATGATTCCATTCCATACTTTTACTGAACACAAATAATTGGGCACTTTAACCTAAGTCTGTGTGATGTTGGGGTGTTTTGTGCAATACAAACCTTACCGGAATCACTCTGGCTCATGTCAGCTGTACCTATTTTTGTGATTAAAAGAAGTGAAATGTAATGAGCCCTGTGGCTTTCTAGGCAAGAAAACAGTCAGCCTACCCTGTGCTTTCATTCACAACAATGTCCAATATCCACCCAGTTTGGGCCTTTATTTTGGACACAGCCTCTTGGAAATAGTCCATGCATGTGTAGAATTTGATCCCATTTCCTGAGATCTCAAAAAGCTCCCATAACCCCTTTGGTTCGAGGAGGCAAGCCAAAAAGCTCATATATCATGACTAGGAGCACACTGGCATTTGGCAGCTGTGGAAAATTCATTTAAAGCATTTAAGTGCAGATGTACTGTAATTACCTTTACAGCGACAGTACAAACAGTGCTAGAAACAAGTTACTTAATTACTTCCATTAATTCTAGTTCTCATTACTGTAGGCCACTGTGATGGCAAACTGTGTTTGGGGTGAGTGCTGTTTTAGCAGTACAGCAGAACAGACAAAACTGATCAGCTGATCACAGTGAAAGTCCTTCCATGTTGTTTAGTTAATGCTGTTTCTAGTTTTGTTTTTCACCTTCTCTCAAGCTATCATGGGAGAAGAGGGACTGTAACTCAGTTTGTGCACAGAAAGTCTTGGTAAATTCCCGGCATCTCCAGTTTTAAAAGGTGATGGAAAAATGTTTGCTGAAGGCCTGGGAGAGCAGTCAAGAGCAAACAATCCCAACTGTGTCAAAAAGGGTCACCCACGTTCCCGTCATTTGTTCAATGGATGGATTGGGTAACCAGTTAAGATGCCCATAAAATTACATTTTCTGCATGCACTACGATGAACACCTAACATCTGGAAAGATTTTTAAAAGCAAGTGGAACAATAGTGAAGAACAATAAAAGAGATAGTGACAAAATGTTCTAATAATAATAATAAATAATAATAACTAAGAGAAGACATAGTGACAACTGACAGAGATACCAATATAAGTGCACACAATGATTTACAACAAAGCGAACATGAGAGTGTAAAATAGTGGCAGAATAAATAACAGAATCACTACTGAGAGCCAGTGTTGTATGTGTCAGATCAGAGCCAGGGAGAGTCAGGTTCAAATCCTAGTACAGTCATGATACTCACTGGGCCAGTCACCGTTGCTCAGTCTGATCTGCCTCACAAGGTTTGTGTGAAGATAAAAGGGGGAAAGAAAACCATATTTGCCCCTTAGAATAGCTGTAGAGTAAAAATGTAAATAGAAGATACTACACAGAATCAGCAACAGGTTTGCGACATACACATGTTTGTGGGGGAAGTATAAAAAATCCACAGAGCAACAAGAACAGTAACACCACATGAGCAATAAGAAGTATAAGAGGTCCAGTTCAGGGTCTCCTGGGAGTAGAAGAGTTAACCCTAGGCAGCAAAGTTGGGCCGTCTTAGCCAGGTGGCACCTCAAGGAAAAGTAGATGCCAAGACCAGGGGAGTCTTGATAGCGATGGGAATGCAAAATGCCCTAAATTACTTCCAAGGACAGGGCCATTCAAGCACCCCTCCCCCCAGAGTCAGAGATAGGAGGCCTGAAGGGTCAGGAGATGTCACCCCAAGTCATATGTTTGATCTAACTGGATAAGAACAGAGAACCCCAGAGGTTCCGGGTTCCTCTTTTCAGAGCAGTTCCCAGCGCTGCTGGAGGCTCTGCCTGGAAAGGCTGCTCTATTCTGCTGGAAGAAAGGCTATGTTGGATGCTGGACGCTATGCTAGCAGTAGGATCGTCTAGCTTTGTTGTTTTAAGTCCGAGGAGGCCAACCGGCCTGGGGGTCTTGAGGTGAGCTGATTGATGTGAGTCCAGTGCAATTGCTACTCTCCAGTTCCCTGTTCCTTCCCTTACCCTTGTGTGGTTTGTGTGTTGTATTGTTTTAAGACCCTCCATCCTATATTGTCTGATAGATGTTTTTCCCCAAGCTTGTGCTTAATCCAGTGTCTGAGCCCTGGGATTTTGGGGGCTTGGTGGGTGTGGGGGAAAGCTGCACCCTGCCAGTCACTGGGAGGTAGGGACTCTGGAGCAGCTGACCATTACAAGATGTTCCTGAGAAATGGGAGAGGCACAGCAGCGGCATATCATGAAGAGCAAACATAATAATTTATAACATGGAAGTTTTAGTGAGGAAAGTTTAATGTCAACCCCCGTTTTTCCTTTTATTCATCTTAAATACCATCCAGCTTTGTCTTGGACATGATCATCAGAACTATAATGAATGGTCCTCATAATGAGAGCAAGAATGATAGAAGCAAGAATGCCTGATGGCTCTCTCAGGGCTTATTATAGTGATGATGAAGGATACCTCTCTGTGAGGCGGAGGAAGCCAGTGAGGTCTGTTACTGCAGAAGGGATCTGTACTTGGAGTACAATCACAGTGTAACAATGTGCAGTTGAAAAGAGAAGCAGTCCCTGAATACACCTTCTGATACAAACCCAGGCATCGTATATTGCTGCTTTCCCCAATCAGGTGGCTTTCAGAGGCATTTGCACTGCAGCTCCCAGAATTCCCATCCAGCAGGGCCATTAACTGGGAATTCTGGGTGTTGCAGTCCAAATGTGTCTGGAAGGTACAAGGTTGGAGGAGGTTAGTATATTTTCCACAGAGTTACAATCCAATAGGAGCCAGTTTCTCTAGGATCAGCATCAGCGATTGCATGATAGTTTGTGGTGCTGTCTCCACTAACAGCAGCTGAACTGGAGCCAGTGTAGGCTTGGGCTTGATGCCAGACTCAGTTCTAAGAGCCATCTTCTGCTTTCTGCCTGGGGCTTTGCGGGGTGTTTGAACATATGTCCTGAAACAGTCTTGATTGCTGGTAGTGAAGGGCCAATTTCAAGCTGCTGGTCTGGGAAAATGGCCAAAAGCTGTCGCTATTGCAAGAACTGGTACTCCCAACAGTTATGCTGCATGCTGGATGGAATTGAGAGAGCTCTGGAGAAGGTGCCTTGGAAACAGAAGTGAAGTCCTTCCCAGCATGGGTGTCTGTGCTGCCATGAGGGCTTATTTCCACAACAGGCCATGGAGGCATGATGTTCCGCTTCTCCAGGCCTGTTTTGTGAAGCTTCTGTGAGGCTAAGGCAGTTGCTGTGTCCATCGGACAACAGTACCTTCCCACTACAACAGGTACAATTTTTGAAGAAAGCTTTGGAGGCTGTGTGCCCCAAAGGGGGAAATAAAACAAGAACAGAACTCAGAGAAAATAAGGAAGGAAGCGAAGAGTCAGAAGAAAGAGGAACTTTGGTTCAGTGTTCCAGCAGGGGTCAGTAGAATTTTAAGAATTCTGCCATTCTGATGTACCAAATGCTGCCAGTGGCCAAAAAGAAACTGAGAGGTAGGCAGGAATCACACCCAGAGCACAAATGTAGAAGGTGAGCAGGGTCCCATTTAAAGCCCCATATAGTGCAAGAGTGTTTGCACATGCATAGAGCCACAAACCACAAAGAATAGTCCTGCTATTATTCTTTTGAGGCTCCAAAGCAAAAGTCTAACACATAGAAAAAGAACTGTTGTATGTAGGAGTCAAAATACTGTGTCAAAAATATTTAAGTCCATCTGGGGATTCTTGAGACATTTCCATAAAAAACATCATTGGAATGAAAGGTCAGGCTAATACTCACATTTTGGAAGTGGAAAGTATCGCCTGTTCTCCTCTAACATAGACCCCATAAGTACTGCACTCATTCAGAATGGAGCAAAGGGCAAGACTGTTTCTTCCATTCCATCTCTTCAGGTGCGATTGTTTGCTACCCACTTAGTGACAGCAAACCTGAGAAATAACTGCAAAACCACATGCTTTCTACAACTTTTAATAAAAACTTTACATGAATAATTTACATGAATCCAAAAGACAGACACTGATACTCAATAGATAAAGCCACAATGTACAACAAGGTCATCAACTGTAAATAAGCCAAAAAGTATAAAACAAACAGAAGAAGGCATTTTTCATCATACAATTCCATCCAGGAAAAACAATGTCATATGAAACATTCCATTTCAAATCTACAGTAACACATTGTACATGTATAATTTTTATTCTATGCATTTTTATGCCTGCCCTATTTTAGAAATCCCACGATTTTTAAATCACAGTGTCTTTTCATTTTCACATTTGTCCGTTCTCCAAAAGCTCCCTACACCATGGAAAGAATTCACAAGTCAATTACCGTGGCTGGGATCAAAACAATGGCCCCATTTTTTCTGCATGGTCAGGGGGCTTCAGACCCATTTCTTCCAAACATCAGCTCTTGATGCCACATGGCAAACCATGGTTGAAATTCAGTCATTGCTAATTACAAGGGGTCTCCTGCTCAGAGGAAACAGACCTACTGCTGAACATGCCCAAGCCCTTAGCTGTGTCAGAAGTAATTCTTTGGATTCTGACCTTACCTTATGTAAGTCTGGCCTTGCTTCTAGTCTAACTTAAGTCCCATTGGTTTCAATGGTTTACTTCAAATAGAATTAAGACAGGATCCAACCCAAAATGTTGAAAAGCTTTGGCCTCCAACTAAATGTGGGTATTTAAGGGTCATGGAAGGAGCCATAAACAAGCCATCAGTTTTCACTACAACACACTTTAATGCAGGTGTGTATGCAAGAACACACCTATCAGGATGCTTAAGGACAGAAGTTTAAATTTCACACTCTGAAGCAGGAATGAAAAGCTAGCAATCCTGATTTTACTACAAAACAGTTGCATGTGGTACTCTGGCAGCAAGCCAGTATGTACCTTCACAGTAATCAATTCTGTATTGCCTGGCCTTGCAAGATTGAACATATTAACTTAGAAGGAAGACCCACAGGGTCTAATAAACACATCAGGATTCCTACTGATCTAGATTAAGCAACAACAAAATTAAGCACAAGAGATCATACATAATTTGAAGTGAAATAAAGATAATTTGAAAAAAATAGATGCTCTATAGAAAAAAATACAATTTATGCTGATTTGAACTCTATAAATAAATAGCCTGCCTGCACCCCTGCCCAAAAAGACTATCTGTCCATACATAATATGTTAAAACACTTGTAACTTGACAGGAAGCAAAAACCAAAAACCTTGCTTCCACTTTACAAAAGGATTCCTTGTGGGTTTCTTGGAGGGTGTCTTTATTCTGTATGGAAAACAAATGAAGTTGTTGGCTTGGCTAATACCAATACACCTTTTCTGTGAGTGTAACTTGACCAAATTAAACCTGGGCAAATCAAAACAGAACTTTCCCTAGAAGCAAAAATGACAAAACTGAGGCTGCCATGCTTGCTATCATGAGAAGGCAAAACTCCCAGGAGAAGACAATCAAGCTAGGGAAAGTAGAAGGCAGAAGGGCTGGTTTAACAGAAACTTACTCTGACAGTAGACTGAACCTTTTCAACAGTCCTATGTAATTTTCTCAGATCTCAGGTGGTGGTCAAAGGAGCTTACTCCATGCATAGGACTGCGACCTTCAGCTTCTCACTTTCTATGCTCAACAACAGCATTCTCCTACCTGGTACTCTTTGTATGAGTTGGACCACAACTTCCAGGATTCTTGGTCATTTTGGCTGGGGCTGATCAGAGATGAGGTCTCAAACATTTGGAAGGCACGAGGTTGGAGAAGGCTGCTCAGTGGAAGCAATCCCTCTCCTAGCTAATTTCCAGAACCTTCAGGAAGAGTATCAAGTTTCTGTAAGCTAACAGACCTGAAACAACGCCAGAGGGACCACATTCTTGCATCACTGCTTTCAAGGTAACTCTGGCAACCCAGGCCCAAGAAAGAAAATGGGAAAGCACCTGTCAAACTCTTGGCAGGGAGGAGGCCCAGTTGCCTGAAACTAACTGCCAAAGAATAATTTCAGTGAATCAGTGGTAGAATCTACACTTAAATTACCCGAGTTGCAGTCCTAAAAGGCACAGCAAGCTGTGAGACAGCCTCCTTATTCTATCCAAAATTCCATAAATATACCACAATTACTTTACTGTGTTCTACGCAGAATAGTCCTGGACAGAAGCTGTATGCCCCTCCCCACCATTTTAATGCTGCCTTAGGCTGTTGTCAAAATATGTAGACTCATCCAGGTAAATCTGGAGAAAGCTGTGTGGGCATCTCACACCGCAAGGGATATGTCATGGAAGTCCAACAACAGCTGTTTTGCTTTGCCTAACTGCCTGTTGCATACAGGCTGGTTGCTACACCTGCAAAAATCAAACCGCCTCACAATACCCCATCACATTTTAATGCATTCCTATTGCTATATGGCCAGGGTCTTCAACCTGGTGCCCAGGGACACCTCTCTTGGCACCCCCCAGACTCTTTCCCCATCCTAGTTTTATCTGTATTTCTTAAGACTGTTGGAAATGAAGTATTTGTTTTCAACACCAGGACTAGAATGCAGCAAAGCAAAGTTCTGTTTTCCTGTGTCCTCTTTATTTGGATTCAAACAAGCAGTTTTGTGTATTGGCACTCCGTTTTGTGCTTGGTTCTTAAGAAAGTCACTTTTGTTTAGGTCCCACTCATTTGTCTTCTGCAACGTGAGCTTTTGTGCTTGGCCATGCCCTCTATTTTATGAATGGACAAACCTCCATAGCTGCCATTTTGTGAGAGTGCCCACAACTACCCAGAAGACTGGGGTCTCTGCAGTGGTCCACCTGAAGTTACATGTTTTTTTTGACTGCATGAATATAAATACTTGACTTCACTTCCCTGTACTCATCAACAGCACTGTCAGCTGCTGGGTCAAGGGGCTAAAGCAACCACAAGTTTACTTACTATAACAAACAGCACACATTTGGACTTGACTTCAAATTCCTATGAGCAAAATGCTACAATCAAAGATCATTATTTACTCATAATCCAAATGCACAAGAAAAATACCGTAAGAGAATCATCATTCTAAACATATTATGAGTGAGATTTCAGGGAAGAAATGAAGATTGCGTTCTATACTTTACTGATTCTTTTTATATTACTAGCATCTCCTTTTATATTTCTGGACAGTAATTAGTTTTAAAGTGGCTTCATTTTGAATGGATTTTTTCTCTCTTGCCTGTTTCCTTGCAAGCTGGTTTTTCTATTTCTTAAAACCTTTCTGGAGTCCTAAAATATGGCAAATGCAGCTTCTGCTTATTGTACATAATTTTCAGCTTAGACAAAAATAGCTTCCTATTTTACAAAATGGTAATGCAGAAAATGTAGACATCATCCATTACCATCATCCTAAAGAGCAGGGTGGATTTGATTTATATTGAATAGATCACTAGTAAGTAAGGCTAGAGTTCAATCATGGTGGTGGTGGTTGTTGTTTTTTTGCATAATTTGCAAGCCTGCCTGCCTTACTCATAGGATTAGGAACTCCATTAATATATTCCCAAACTGGGCCTCTTTTATGACCTGCTACCATTATAGGTTTTCTCCTCCAGTGAAAGGATAGTATGAGAAAGCTCAGGCTATATACAAAAAGATCCAAAGACTTATGGAGTATTCTGCTCAAAGGGTTTCACCCCCTCCTTACACGTAGCTTCTTGTGCAGATCTATTCCACTCCCAACAATCTTCTAATCATTGATTTTTTTGAACCTTAGCACTTAAGAGGTAAGGGGTTAATTCTGTGTACATAGATCTACAAAGGAACAATGGGATTAAGGTCTTTTTCTCAACTCTGTATGTTTATTTTATAACATTTTTACCGTGAAGAAGAGGCATGTGATTTCTGCAGAAACAAATTAACAGTTCTGGGAGCTGTAAAACTAAGCATCTGTGATAATATCTTCTAGTCAGAAAAACTGTCCAATAACCTTACAGGAACCACTGGAAGAGCATGAGTTTGTGAACAGATTAATGGAATTCATTTACCAAAACATTTAAACATTGCATGAATATACAGTCTCATGCTATGTAATTAAAAATGAATCCTTATTTCATGATGAATAACCATTGGAATATAATGCATCTTAAATAGAAAACTATGTTTAGATAGATTTCCTCAAAAAGCATTTATTAATAAAACAATTTAAATTGTAAAAATCTGATTTTTTTTTAATCACTGTTTTTAATCCACCCTGCTGAAGAATCTCATGCACAAAGAGTGACCTCAGTGCTCCAGTTCTCCTTACATAAAGCAGCAACATTTATGCACAAGAAGTCAGTATTCGGTGCCTTGGGAATACTAAGGTTTTCAGAAGAAAGACATTATTTAAGAAAGACATCCGGAGGGAGAAATGAGGCAGCCTAAAACCAGTGGGGAAGAGGATGGAGTGCCTGAAATCTTGAACAGACAGCCACCTCATGGCAACATTTTGTTGCAAGTCCAACTAGTATTATAAAATCCTTATTGATAAAAATGCCATCATTGAAAACCCTCAGTGTTTATTTAAGTTTGTAGTCAGAGAGAAGGCTGATGTGATAGAAGAGGGAAAAATGAAGTTCCCCTAGGCAAGGAATTCATGACATATCCAAACCAGCCTGTTTTCGTATGTGTAAGGATGTTGCACAGGCCACACCGCATCTCTGGGTGTGTAACTGCGCTTTTCTCCACTTCCTGCTATTTCATGTATAAAAACATGTAAAGAAAAGCTCTCTTGTGGTTAGTCTGCACAGAAGCCTTGCAAAATCCCTTTCCTTTCGGCCACTGTCCCATCCGTCCTTCATTACTGTTGCTCTCACATTTATTAAACAAAATGTATTCTGAATTTGAACCCCACCACCTGGCCACTTTCTCACTGGTGCATCTATTCCCTGCATTTATTTTGGCAAAAGCAAGGCTTATTTACTTAAAAATCTCATCTAAAATCTTCCTTCCTTTGCAACCTTCTGCATTCTCTTTATGGTAGTGCATACAAAGTTGAACGAGTGCACTTGCGTGAAACCAGTGTATCAAAAGGAGTGGGGGAGATCACAGTTCAGTTGTGTACCTGTACAGGGACATGCAAAGATTAAGTACTAGGACAGCATGAACAAAACTGAAACAAAACCATCCAGGCACACCTTAAAAGACAGAATCCATTCAGTACGACTCAGCATCAATTAATAAGAAACAGTGGTTTACTGCTTAGGGTTCCTAGTTATTCAGTGGCTGATTTTCCGTTGCATTGTGTGTGTTGGCTGTGCTTTCCTGTCTCTCTTTCTTTGTCTTCTGCTTCTGATAAAACTCAAGGCCAGCGTCCACAGCAAATGCTATACTTGCTAAATAGCCAAAGGCCTGTTAAGTGAAGGGAAGAACCTTTGTATGACTGTCCAGTGAAATACAAAGCACACAAGAACAGCTGGGCACATTTTCCCTTTGAGCTGTGCATGCATGAGAATGGAAGTGCCCCTCCCAGCTTGCAAATAAGATGTTGGGCTGCAGCCAACAGGTGGTGCAGGTTAACGAAGCGGAATAGGCAGCCTGAGCTGAAGCAATGCCTCAACTGACATATGCTACCTCATCTGATTAAGTATCAACTGCAGGAAGTGGGTGGTGTACTTCCCTGCCAAAATGTCAACACTGCAGTCTTCCCGAAGTGTGCAACTTTCTGTAATGCATATTGAGTTATGCATCCTGCTTTCCTGCTGCTCATCACTAAATAGAAACAAATCTTGTATCATGTGCTACTCTGAGTACCCTTCTTTTGCTGCTGTAGAACCTCCAGCTGTATTGATTTCCTCGCACGCATTCTGTGTTTACTTGCTTGGCTGTCGTATTTCTATCATATGAAGCATAATAAAATCCCTAGGGTTATTCTGATCACAAATCTCTCTTTAGCATGCTATTTCCTTTGGCTTGTTTCCTGGGTTATCACGGCAAAGCAGCTATTGAGGACTTCATGCATCGTATTTTGGCTGCAGTGCATGAGTATCCTCCTCTCTTGCGCACAGGGTTGCCCAATGCACCCTTGGGGGCACGCTTAGATTCTGGTGGGAGGGGTCCAATTGCACCATGTCTGTGCACAGCCAGCGAGTGTACGCTGTCTTAAACGCTGATGCAAAATTGGGAAGAAGGAGCCAGTGCTTTTACAAGACAAATGTGTATGACTTCTCTCGTCTTTAAGATTTGAAAAATAATAAATATGGAACAGGAAGTATAGCAATGACTAAGAAAGCGGGTATGGCATAACCTTTGTTCAAATGAAATCTGCTACACCAATAATGACTAGGTTAGAACCTATTCTTCCAGGCTTTCATATTAACACTGAGAAACAATCCAGAAATGGAATGGAATTTGGTGCAGCCTGTAATAAAACTAGTGGTGTTTATTGAACAGAACCCAGCTGGGATGAATACATGCTTCAGGCAGGGGTGCGCAGCCTTTCTGCCCCTGAGGGTGCACCCATGCAGAAGGGGAGTTTTAAACTTCACTTTCTGGATTGCATAATGCAGAGATCACGTGATGCACGGTAGCCTGGCTGCCCCAGTCAACTGGGTAGGAGGGAAGGCATGCAACTGAAATGGGGACTCACCCGGTGAGCCTTGCCCTCCTTTAAACTGCACCCCTGACAGCCATTTGTTAGGCTTGCAGGAGCCTGATTGTACTTGGGAAGATGGTATATATCAGGATGGCTATATTCATCCATCATCCTGCCCAGCACAGTAACAACACCAGCAATATTTTCCTTTTGTTACTATACAACCTCCTTCCATAGAAATAACAGGTGCAGAGAACACGAATGTTAGCTGAAGGCAGGAAGGTAGTAAATATCAAAGCAAAGATTATAGAGAGGGACAAGACCCACAAACATTTTTTCTTCCTGGATGGGTCTATATTTTCCTTTGGGGAAAGCAGCCATATGCTAGGAAAGCAGCTATCTTTAGTGGTTTTTAAGTTATGTCATATCAAGAGAATGCCCACTAGGTCTTAATGTCCCTACAGTGTAATAGCGTCCTACCGTGTTCCTATCACATTACCTTTCCCACAGTTTTTTACAGGTCCAAAAGATAAGGGCTGAAAATGGAAACTGCTTCCACATGCAAAGTAAAGAGCACAAAGAATAAAGAGGCAATGGTCATGTACTTACAACAGCAGCATTTTCAAGTGATGTCTTGTCACTGGTTGCAGAAAACACAATCGAAGCTATTATTAAGAAGAATGCCACTACTGAAATGATGCCTAAATCCTGTAATAAAGAAAAACATTTAAGTATCAGAAACTGCCCACAGTTTGGATGAGGAAAATGTGCACCAAGGATATAGGATCATAATATATACTGTAATTGCATACAGTTATTTTAAATCAGGGGTGTTGAAGCTCAGGCCCATGGGCTGAAACCAGATCTCTGAGGTCCTCACTGGGGAGCGTCCACGTCTCCCCCAGTTGGTAGTCTCTTAGCTTTTACACATGTTCTGTCATTCTAAAGTCTATATTGGTTCTATTAAGGCTTTAAGCAGGAATAGGCCAGTACTGGTTTGTGTTTAGGGTGTGTATTTTGATTTCATCCTGTTGCATTTTGCTAGAATGCAGCTCCCGAGATCTTTTCAAACAGATTTGTTCCTCAGGCTGAAAGAAGATCCACACCTCTTTTTGAACATAGCTTAACTCATAACCTCTACAGATGAAAATACTTTTTAAAATCAATGCAAACAGTCAAACTTGACTGCCTGTGAACCTCCACATATTTCATACTACTTCCCATCTCTCATACACCATCAACCAGTTGGTGCTGAGTGGCTGACCTGAAAAACCTGCTGGGCCACTGAGATGAAGCTATGTATCTCAATTCTTCTGTCTAAGAGTACTACTGTTCTGTGCTAAAGGCAATCAGAATAACACGCCATCATTCTTTGAGTCTATGAGTGATGCTGCACAGTTATGAACAATGAAATCCAACCACAAAGAAAGGAGGAACACCTTTAAACAGCTTTAAAATATGGTACCATCACTGCTTCTTGTTGGACAGGTCCTGTGGCCCCCAGCTAAAATTCCCCCTCAGTGTATTAACATGAAAAGCTTTAAGTTTCCAGTACATATTTGGCCTGTCCAGAATACTGCTACTCCTAGACTGCTACTCTGCCTGTTTTTAAGGAAAAACAACACAGCAATTGAGCAACCCTAAGTATGCATGGGGTTATTAAAAGACCACAGTAGTAAAAATGCAAAAACAGGCTCTCTTTACCAGTTGCTCTATTTTGCTCTGCCCAATCTTGTCATGGAGAGGAGTGCAATATAAAACAAGGATCAGGATACTCAAGAGGAAAGCACAGCAGCTGACAAATTCAAAAAAGTAGAGACCCCCACACATGGTGCACTCACTCACAACTTCTTCGAGCACAAAGGCGAGGAAAGACAGCACCTGTTGGGAAAGAAAAAGAAGGCTGTGGTGAGGAAATAATCTATTGGGGTTGGCAAATTTCACAATCTCAAGTTACAAATGCAACACATTGATTTTTAGTGCAGGAAATGTTAACAAGCCTTGTCTTTACCAGCCTTGTAAGAGATGCTCTTTCAAAAGTTCCTGTTTCTCCAATATGGGACTTAGGCGCAGAGAGATGGGTTTGCTCAAATCTACCAAGGAAGTTCAATACTCCACTGGGATTTCAATCCAGATCTTCCAAGCAGCATGTATGAAAAGTATTTATTGAACTACATTTATTCTTCCTTCCAGCTTCCAAAGTCATTGAGAGGCTGCAGCCATTGCTCTCTTCCTCTCAACAGGATCAGTGAGAATCAGGAGAGTAGAACGTAACTGTTGTCTCTACTTAGTTATGTAGGACGTACCATTTTCTCTCTCTCTCTCCTTGACTTGGTTCACATGAAATAGCAACCTCTCATAGGTAACCAGCCATGGCTTACTGTATTGTACAAATCTAGACCATGCCCCACTGGGTGGCTTTCTTTTTTGTGCAACTAGCAAGCCTGACAACCCATGGTCTGTTCTAGAGACTACTGAACCCACAGTCATCTGAACCCAGGAGACCAAGCCTGTCATGGGTTGTAGGAAGCAGTGAATGAACTGCTTGCCAAAAGGAGCAAAAAACCCCTTGCTGCTCTTGCCTGGGCTTCCACTAGAGTCAACTGTTCCACCAATGTCCAAGCAGCACTTTGGTGTAACTATCACTGGCCTGTTGCCTCAAAAATGGGTGGGACAAATGTGTGCACTTTTGTTTACAAATTTAAAAAGGACTTTCACGGGTGTATGCCTCCAACTGCCCAAAATATGGAGCCTAGACTGGCCAATGTCCCAGTCAGTACAAGAAAAAGAACCATATATAAATTGTTTAGAAGCTCCATTTTAAAACTGATGCAACAAAGATCAGTAAATCGAAACTTCTATCAAAGTATACACATGTCATCAGATATAAATAAATGATCCATAAATCATCTGGTAAATTCCAGTATGGGTCAATTCTACTTGACAAATTGCTCAACTTGCAAATTACATGCACTGAGTTCTTCAAAGTCAGTTTCAAAATGAGCTAAGTCCTGCACAGGGCTAAATATGGTTTTTCTAGGCCTGCATTTATTAGTGATTCTATGCAGGAAGCTACAGCAGATATCCTTTGGTATTCATGGAATTATTCATGGATCAGAATTACTGAATTACAGAATTCTTTAGCTTCATATAATAAAAGCTTCTAATTTCTCAAAATTGGAGACAGTAGTAGGATGGTCAAAAGACCTTTATGACAGGAGAGAGTCTCTTCATTTTCAGCAGAAATTTACCTGATGAGAAGCCTCATATACGTATCTTTTTATTGGTTCTAACTAGGTTGGCATTATGACCATCTGGGTAACTCTCAATACCAAAACTCCATCCATTGATGCATGTGAAGACTGCCAAAAACTACTTGCTACATATAAACTTAATTCTGCCAGCAAAAAGCAGAGGTACTCACTACCAGATCAGTTCAACCAAACACTCAGCTACACATATACACAGACTCAGACAAGCAGTGCTTCAGAGAGCACCATGGCTCAGTTGGTCCTTGGCTTGTCCATGTAGGGCTGGGACAAAACTTGTCTACAATCCTGGAGAACCAGTGTAAGGAACACTGATAGACTGTCTAATTTGCTATGCAACAGCTTCTTCTGTTCCTCACCAGTTTCTGCTAAGGCAAAACTTTCTGGGAAACTGCCCAGGCCTTCTAAACACAGCATTGGCTGGGAAGGACTAGTATGAAGTTCAGGTTGCCTTTGTATCTTACACACTAACCTCTCCCAGGTAGCACTGGCAGGACAAAGCATCATCACACACATTTTTCCTGGTGGCATGCAAGCAATATTGGCTATGGATGTCCTTATAGTTGTTGCAAAACATACAAAAAGGACTTCCATAACAAATAACGTTGCATTCCACCAAGCAAGTGACACATCACAGTGATGTAGCACTTGCTGCATCAACTCTTGTTAACATGTAATTGGATCACTGCTTGCTGAAGCAAATAAAACAAAACAATCAAATGGTGATTTGGCAAATCTCTACAACAACTGACTATAAAAATGCCAGGAAACGTTTGGTTTTATATTTTACTGCAAAGGGCTAACTGCAACCATTTTGTTCTGATTCACTATTATTAGAGTCTTATTTCTTTGATGCTCTATTCTTTATAACAGGGATGGAGAACTTCGGTTTGACATCCAACCTGCCACCTTCATCTTCCCCCACCTCCCAGCAGGGGTAAACTTTTTTCCCCCAATCAGCAGCTGATCAGAGAAAAGGAGGTCTCCTCACTGAGCAGTGGGGATTTTTTTAAAATCTGTGATCAGCTGCTGATTAGAGATAGAGGGCTTTCCCATGTACAGGTGGAAAACTTGTGCTTCATTCTGGGGAAAAAACTGATTGATGCAGTCCTTATTGCTTCAAGGCATCTCCTGCTTCATTCTGAGTAGGTAAGCTAAGTCTTGCTCTACTTGCTTGAGAATAGGTATGCTGCTCATTTGGATTCTGTTTGAAAGGGCTGCCAAATAATTCATTTCTTACTTGTGAGTAAGACACACAAAAGCCGTCTCCTTAAAGTTACAAATATGTAATATAAAGTTACAAATATGTTTTGGCCCTGCCTACCTTGTCTTCGCTTTATATGCTACTCTATTTTCAATAAATGCACATTAAGGTGGAAAAGACCAATTTACATTTTCTGTTACTTGTACCTGGCTTGGACAGGAATGTATGCAAATGACTCATCTCCCATTGGGAGTACATTGGAACTTTCTCAGCCATGTCAATGATTCACCTTGGGACTTACCCACAGCTATTTCTTATCTACCTGTGGCTACTTCAACAGCAAAAAATCCACTTGTTAAGCATGACCTGCTCACAGATGCTGCGATCTTCCAGAAGCAGATTTCAGGCTTGGCAAATGTACTTATTTTTTTAATGGGAAGCCCAAAGTCCACCAACCAGAGCCAGGTTCAAAACATTAACTCGAGGAATGAACAAACCCTTAGAATTAAGGAATCAAGTGCCTTGGAGCATACACTCATTCCAGAAATCTCTTTGCAGCACCAGAACAAAGATCACAAACACTCCCCACAAAATTCCACTCCCTAGACTTTCTTAATTTCCACACCCTAATTTAGAAAAGGAAAATGCTTGTTCCAGCTGTTGCTATTTGTTAAACACAAAAAATTAGAAACATTTGTCAATCTAATATAAATCACTCAGAGATCTACTAATACATCTCAACTACTTTTTCACATCCTTCATCCAGATGGCTTGTTATAGGCACAAATAAGCTCCCAAATAAAATCTACACCCATTCCTAATCATCTTTCTGCTATATATATATATATATATGTGTGTGTGTGTGTGTGTGTGTCCTGAGATGTACACATGGATTCCATAGTAAAGTACTGCAATAAATATAAATGCATTGTCATAATCCCACAAGGATCTGTAATATCAGATTTAACCAGTTCCCAGTAAACCATAAAACCATGCTGAATAAATGTTTTTAAAATAATATATGCGATTGAGTCCAGACAGCAATCAAGTTGGACAGCTACTCCATTAAGATATACTCTGAACCTGCAAGTGCTAAAATTTTCCATTTCTGTCTTGGAGACAGGTCATGATTAATTATTCGCCCTTCAACACTTCCTTAAGCAGGGTAATATAGCACAAGATTTTATAATGGGAATCCTATCTCTATGCCTTCCTCCCACCCTAAACAAAGAGCAGTCATCTTTCCTATTTCTCCACAAGAGGCCTATGGCAGATAAAAAGGCTCTCCTGGCATCCCATCAAGGGCAACAGTGGCTTGCCAGATGATACCACATCCAGTATATGTTTCCTTTTCTTTCGGGGGGGGGGGGGGTTAAGTCCTTTCTTGCATTTTTCATCTGGCCACATTTCAACCCATTCAGATGAAAAGCTGTGCATGTTCACAACATGATTGTTTTCCACCTAAGATTCTACTTCCTTTCCTAAAAAAAACACTTGGCTGTTATCTCCATAATCAATCTCCTCAGCAGGAAAACTTCATGTGTTTTACCCGTCAGTGACATCCTACAACAGCATGAGTTCATTTCCTAAGTACTTGGTGTAGGAGCTGCTCCAGGAAGTGCTGTCTTTTAAGATAATTCTATCTTAGGGAATTCCTAATGCCCATTGTCCCTAGTATCTTCTATTTTACCAGACACAGTCACAGCAACATAAAACAAAGAGTCATGAAACATAAAGTCTGATGCAAGGAACAGTGTGAAATACAATTTACCAAACAAAATATGCTCCATATAATTATATGATGAAAAAGAAACAAAGGAGAATTTTCTTTCTATCCTTCCCCTCTCCACCTCACTTCCACTTTTCTAGCAGGTGAAGATGCAATTACTACAGCTTTGCGTCTAGCACTAAGAAAATACACAGCTAAATATGAATTTTTACAGCAATGACATAATTATATTTGGGGGATTTTTGTTCATCTGTTAACATTCTGTTTCTGGTGTGTATTTATTTTAACTTATCCTTCAAAATGTTATAGAAAGATAAATTTTACATTATGATTTTTTTCAACAACAGCAGCTCACTTCCGTGTATAACAGTGGATGAATTCACATGACACGGCAAATCCACCTTGTGAAAAACCTACGCAAGACGGGTTGTTTGTGGAACAATCCATGGTGCACCTGCAGATGACAGGGCTCACTGAATCTCCCCCTTCTCCTTCCCCTTGGTTCTTCTGTGGGTATCCCAGAGGGCTTCATGGCAAAACTCATCCTGCCTTGGCTCCATACAGCAGCTGCAACCTCTTTTTCCCCCTGTTTTACAGCATATGCAACTGCCAAAAGCCCCCAATTAACCTTGTGAAATTCCTGTTTTAAAAAGAAGCTTGAGTTTGAAACTGTCAAAACTCCACACTCCCTTAAATTGGGTGGTTCACTTTTCCATCATCCTGAACACTTGGAGTCTTGGGAAAAGGTGAAAAGGTTGGAGGACAATGGGAACAGCAAGATACAACCAAATACACTAGATTATGCTACTGGGAAGTAGGCAATCTACACGGCACCTGATTTCATCAGCAAAGATCTCATTGTAGCTTACCTTTTAACTTGACAGTTTACTATTTGCCAGCTGTGAAACTGGATATAAAGCAACAAATAAAACGTTTTTGTCTTGCTTTGCCATGATCTATGGATGGTCCTTGCTATACTTTGATGAGAGACACGATCCAGGACATTGATGGGGTAAGGCTGTGGAGTTGGGACAGTTTGGGCCATGCATTTACATGACTCTGAATTACTAACAACAACATGTTAAAAAAATATGAAGTGTGTGAATCCTGGATGTGAAAAAAGCGGTTTGGAGGGGCTGTCCTTGGATGTCACTTCTGAGGAAAAGGGGGTCAAACAGAAAACGGATCTGCAACTCCCCCAAAAGGGGTCACCTGGAGCATGTGGGAGACCAAACCAGTCACTGTCACTCTAAGCAGTGCTCCAACATTTGGTGGAATGGCCGTCAAGTAGCCCAAGTGAGCTTGGCAAGAGTGGCAAGGGATTTTTGCTGCTCTTGCCAAGTGACTCGCTCACGGATTTCCCATAGGCATAATGGGGTCAGCCACCAAAGTCTGGATGACAAAGCAAACCACTGTGGTACAACTCCTCAACAAACCTATTTCATGACTGCAAATATTCCTGATAACAAGTTCAGTCAAAACCCTCAGTTTAATAGCAAACCTGAGTTGTGATAGTTATGAAAACCTCAGATGACTAAATGTGCAGTAAATGCATCAGAGACTGCCACAAGACCCACTCCCAGCCTATGAAAAAGTGCAGTAGTGCTATGATACACTGTATGGGAGTCTGAGAATTCAGTTTCTTATGTATGCAGTTTACACACCTGCATAGATAGTATAGAAAATGCAAGAGGGAGGAGTTTGTTGCCATTTCACCAGAGTATTTGTGTTCAGTCATGTGTATAAAATGAACTTTAGTTCAAAATACTAATTTGAGACCATGGAGATGGGTTCCAGACTCAATTTTTGCACTTCCTAAGTTGCATATCAGCCATTTATACCTGTGGGCAAAAGTGCACAAGGGAAACCAACTGCCATTGATATGAAGCTTGTTGAACTTTCTAGCCTCTGGGTGTAACTCAGTGAAAAGGCAGAGGCTTTGCATGCAGACTTTTCCAGGTATAGCTGGCAGCATCTCCAGGCAGGGATAGAAAAGACCTGTGTTCAAAACTCTGGACAACTACTAATGCCAGTTAGTGATGCCCAGAGATGGGGAATGTGCAACCCTCCAGACAATGCAACTGCAGCTCCCATCAGCCCAAGCCAGCGCAGCCAAAAGCGAAGCATGATAGAAGATGCAATGCCACAACACCAGGAGGCCACCATGTTCCCTGTCACTACTGCAGACAACAAGGAGCCTGATGGTCTGAAGGAAGCTTCCTACATAAATATCAGAAATTACACCAAAGCAATGGGCATTGCCGCGCTTTCACATGATAGAGCACCATCGCTTTGCGCAGAGCCCTGCGAACACAACAGGGTGCACTATGGCCTCTACATTGCCTCCTCCACAGTGGTGGTGCCCTCCAGTTGTGCTACCAATTTCCATCAGCCTCCAGTCAGTATCATGGGCGCCCATCACATCTGGAGGTCACCACGTTGCGGGAGGCGGGTGCAAGGAAAGCGCTCCCTGGGATCAAGCCAGCAAGCGTGGTTCAAGTGCTGTGAACGTTTCTCGGGATGGCAACAGAGTCTCGAAAACGGCCTCATACACAAGCAGGCAGCAGGCAGTAACAGGCAGCTACGGGAGGCTTTTGCCGAGCTCGGCAGGCACCACCTCGCTCCCCAGCGGCAGAGAACGAGCCGCCACTGAGGCGGGAGGAAGCCGCGAACAAGGCAAGGCCAGGCAAAAGGAGGCCGCGGCAGCCTCAGCTCCTCTTCCCCTCGTGCTTCCCCCGCGCGCTCGCCCGCCAGTTCACCAACTCACCAGTTGCAAACCCTTGAGCAACAAGCGCCGGTGGCCCAAGTGCTGGGCAGTGCAGCCACCCAGGGTGAGCCCCTTGGCCGCCGGCTGCTCGGCGGGGACGGTGGTCTCGCAGTACACCTCGCTGCTGGCCATGGCCACGAAGGAAGAGAACGCCGCTCCTGCAACAGAAGGCGAAAGGAAAGGGCGGCCGCGGCTCAGCCGGCGGAGGAGGAGTTGCACCCTCTGGGTGGGAAGCAAGCGCAAAAGTCTCGCAGAGGAGGAGGAGCCGTTGGCCGCGAGGCGGTCGCACAACCGCGGGGTTCCCCTCTCGTTTCGCCGAGGAGCAAACAGCTCGCAGCGCCCCCAAGCGAGGTGGAGCCTGATAACCTTCGGGTAAGAACCCGCGCACGTCTGGAGCGGACTGTGGGCCGCGGCGGCGCTTATGCGGTACTGAATGTGCTAGTTTTCAAGGCGCCGCGAAGCTCGCCTGTTGCATTGGCTGCTGTACTTGTGCCAACCCTCTGAGGGAAGGCAAAGGAGGGCCTCTGCAGCCGGCTCTTGGATTCGGTGCGTGTTGCGCCCGGCTCTCCCTCATCCTGGGTTCCTTGCAGCGCCTATCAAAAGAGCAGCTCCTCTCAACATATATAAAACTCGCGTAAAATACCGGCGTATTAAGTTGCTTTCTGTTTTCCATCTCTACATGGTTTGAAAGCTGCTGATTATTACTGTACACGGTTAGGCTTTTTAAGTGTTTCTAAGGTATTTGTTTTATTAGTGTTTTAACCAAGTGTTTATTTTTAGCTCCTAATTGCTAGCTGCCCTGGGTACGATTTTCTTGGCGCAATGACAATGTGCCAATCAAATAAATAAAGCCTGCATAGTGTAGTCAGAATGCTGGACTGGGACTCAAGAGCCCTCAGCCGTGAAGTCCCTGCCTGACTACAACTCTCAGCCTAACCCATCTCACAGGGTTGTTGTGAGAATAACATGGAGAGAAGGAACCTTCTGTTCTTTGCATAAAAAATAGGATATAAATATAATTATAGGCCTCCCATGAAACAGCGGTTTAAATTAATTCAGATCAATTCATATCTCAGGCTCATTGGGATTTAATTTCCAATGAATCTTGGTGTATGTTAGGCAATGTGTTGATATACAACCTGTGCTTGGCACTTAAATATTCAAAATGTCATTGGGCAAGTGTCATCATGGTTTAAACCTGATGAGACCAGCCACTGTGAAATAGATTCAAGTTCAAGTTGCAGTAGCCATTCCAGGAACTGTCACTTTTATATTTGAATGAAAACTACTGAAAAAAAAGGGGGGATTCACAAAGTTTTGCTTACAAACATTGTCTTTGTTGCTGTGCAGATGTTAAAGATAGAAAGCAGAAGAGAGTCTGTACAGTACTTAATATGCATATGACTTTGAAAGTAGCACTGACTGGAAAGTACATTTGATTTAAAATGTATGTGTAGTGGTACTTGGGGAAATTCGTAGCCTTGTACTGGAACACAATAGGGGAAAATGAAAGCAGACAATATTTACCAAATATGGAGACAGATGTGGAATTTGTGTGGCTCATGTTATTTTATTATGGTGTGATAGTGCTTTATGTTTTTAATATAAACAGAAAACCAATGGAATGCTAGAAAAGGAATATACACTGTAAATAAAATTATAATAAACCTACCACATTAATCATATGTGTAAACACATCATGCATCTTTTTCTGGATTTCTAATATGGCACAATAATCCAACAAGGTTCTTAACACTAAGAACAGGGAAGATGGTCCACTTACCTGGTGGTTTATATGCACATTATGCTGCCTTTAACAACACAAAATTTAAGTGATAGTTTTTAAATGGCCTTGTAGTCTCAACTGGTGAGTGCAATGATCTGTACTGTCATGGAGCCAAAGCAGTGAACTGCCAGGGCTGCGATACTGGTTTCAAGTCCTATTGCTTAGCACTAGGCAAAGCTCTCTTGTGGTTTGAATCTGCACACTTTTATTCAAGGCAAGTCCCATTAAATTTCAGTGTGACTAACTTCCATGTAAATGTGAATTAGAGTGTATTGGAAGATTAGTGATTCACACATCTATTGAGAAAAGGCAAAATGAGAGTATAAACAGTATGATACAAACAGCTTTACTCCATTAATACTGCACAGCCATATCTTGAAGGAGCAGTTCTTGTAACTTTTTAAGCATAATGATGTGAGGGTCCAAAAACACTTTACAGGTAAACTGCCCTGCAGCCTATATCCTTTAGTATGGATAAACTAGCATCACTTGTTTCTTTACTTATTCAAGTGACTACCATCTCCATCTTGTGGATATCCGCAAGAAGGAAATTTTTCCTTCATAATGCAATATAAATTAGCAGGGAAATAATGGCCAAAATAAACTGGAAAGGACAAGACTGGTCTTGTACGTATATACAAGGAGAGATGAGAGAGGGAACAGTTGCCTCTCATTTCTTCTGGTTAGTTCAGCATAGAAGTTGTTGCAACATTGAGCTCAATCTTGGTCTCAAAAACATGCAGCAAGTCTGTAGGATATTTTGGAAATACAATGTTAAAACATGCTGCAAGTATGAGCACTGTAGGTATTTCTAGATATAAACATTTAAAACTGAGCATTGTAGGAATTTCTATAAAAATGCCCGTTTGACTACAAAATGTGTTTGAGGAAAATTAAAAGTGATTAAAACATTTAAGCCTAGCAAAGTAGAAATGTTTATTTGAACCACTTATTAAGTCATATAGTTACCATTTCTTGTTGTTTTGGGAGGCGGCTTGGTGTCACTGCATCAAGAAAAGCTACTTTTATGCCTCCCTGATACAAATGTGATCCTAAATACCCATACTGAGTGTTAATGCTCAACCTACCTGAAAAGGTGCCTTTGCCCCTATAACCCATAGTGAACTTGGACTGTGATGTATTTGACACAAACCATGTGCAAAATTCAAATGAAGGGATGGAGAATGTCAGTGGCAGCTCCACAATGCTCTCTTTCTCTGGAAGCTCCACAATGCTCTCTTTCCCTGGAAGGTAGACAGAATATGTTCTCAACCTATGCTAGATCTTTCCATTTAACTGAGTTTACTGTACTTTGATGTACTTTATTTTTATTGAAATATAAAGTATTCTATTATTTTTAACCATGTAACAAAGTTTATCCTCTCATCTTGATCTTTCACTCTTCCTTCTCCTTCAGCTGCTTTTATAGAACTGACTGCTAATTTACACTGGCAGCTTAGCAATTGATACACTTGTTTTTGTCCTTTTAAAGGTTATCTTCCTATTAAAATGTATTCATTAAACATTTGCAAATATCTCACATTAGGAGAAAATTATTATCTACCTTATTTTCCTTGCAAGAGAGATATACACATACCTTTGTAATATTTGTTTGAAATATAATTGTTTGATGTCTTCAGAAAAGCCCTTAGACTTGATAAATTCAGAATATTTAAGAACAAACTAAGTACTGTGATTCTTGAAGACACACATTACACGAATACATTGTTAAACACAATTTAATTCTAATATATAAATGAATAGAAAGATATTACTTACCTCATCTGTAGCAAAAACTCATGCACATCTTAAATGCACATCAAAATGTTCACTGTGTTTACACAGTAGTAATCTGTTCCAAGGTATATTTTATTCCATGCATTTGATTAGAAGTGAAAAACTTCAAACCATCTTCCATAAAGTTGCTCCATGTCAGATTAAGCAATCACTCAGCAAAGTTTGATCTTAATAGTTTAAAATACTACAATTGCAATTTGAACTTTATTCTTTATCAGTTATCTATGGACAGGCTTTTTCCTTTCAGAATTCTCAGTCTAAACAGCATTACATTGATGAAACAATCATTTCAAAACTGCTTTTGGAAATGCAGACCACAAACAGCTCAAACAGTTTCTTTACCTAAGCTGAAACAGGTTCTACACTACAAAGAAACCTTGCATTTTACTGTTAAGTTTTAAAAGCTGCACTCTCAAGTTGACCACAGTAACATGCAGATTCTTTCCATTGTCACAAATACTGTGGCACCATATGGAGAGATATATTACATGATCAGAAGAACCATATAAATAGAGCCAGATGTTTAAGAGTGCTTTGCACTTGTTTGTTTTGAACAGTAGCTCTTCAAATGAGATTGCAAACTGCATTTGAATGTGAGGGAAATTGCAAGAACAGATCTGAGCCCACCGTTCAGGGGTTAATATTCCTTTGGAGGAACACAGATTTAAAATCCATGTATATGTTAATTCCATCCCTTGTATATCCTACTCTACCAACAAAAAACTAACATTGGAACCTTAATTAAAGCATTAAAGCTAAACACCAACACATCATCCCTTTCTGCTGGGAACAGCACTTTTATCTTCTGCAAAACACTACATTGAACATGAACAGCAGGATCTGATGTTAATGAATTCACAGTATTTAATATGTGATTATGTCTGTACATTTGAAATATTTCTTAGAAATGCTGCTGTAGACCCATTGAAGAATGTGGAATCATGTAAGTTACAGCATTGTTAAAGCTATGAGTGTATGGACCTAATCAGCTCCTTGGATGGCAGAGAACTAGGAGCACTATTAAAACAAAAGGTTTTGAAAAGAAGAATAGTTGCTTTAGGAGAGAAACATGAAACAACATCTTCCAGAAATATCTACATTTGTTTAACCAGCTTGAAAGGTGATTTTAAAAAGTATGTGTGAAACTTATGGCTGGTTCATCAAAGATGAAAACCTATATGCACATTTGTAAAGTGCACTGAGAATTGACTTAGATTTGTATGGTGAGAATAAATTGCTGGAGGTCTTGGGGGTTCTCCAGCAAGGTGTTTTTCCCCCAGAAACTTTCCAAGAATGTCCAAGACTTTTCTAAAAAATAACCAAAGCTATCCAACATTACCCCAGAAGTTTAAAAAGCATCTGGTAGTGAATCCTCAGTAGTTTCACACATTGTTCTGGCATGACACTTTAGTTCAAGTTGTTTAAATATTGTTCAAAATTCAAATGAGATCAGTGACATCTCAACTCATATTCCAAATGAAGTATTCAATTTTATTGTAGTTAGTTTATTGATGGTGCACAAAAGAACAACAGTTGATCAGTCTCTTTCCAACAAAAACTAGTAAATTCTCTCCCTTGAGGTTAATTTGTAAAATTGCATTAAACTAAAAAGGTTGGGAGATCAATATAAATTAAGTGCCCATGTTGCATATCACCTTTTCAACTCTTCAAGCAGCCTTTTGCATTACAAATGATTGTGGACACATTCAATTTTACAGTATGACAGGCTTTTAAACAAAATCCAAGAATTAGATACTTCTTAATGCCACATTGCACTGTGAACAGGAGTCTTAGAGTATGTGATAGTTTTCCATCTTTACAGTTCCCTTTTACAAAGTTGGGCAACACAAAAGACATCAACTGTTTGTCCTTCTCTGAAAAAGTGTTTCAGCTCCCTAGTTCCAGTCACTGAAGGAAGAGGCAGAGGCAAGTTTAAATTATCCAAAAAAACCAAATAAATGGCTATATTTGGTGTCTTCAAGATGCTTCACCTTCTGTGGGGGATGTAGGTGTTGTTGGAGAGACTAAATCTGGCTTTCGTGACATTCTGTCCAATTCAGCTTGAACATCTGTTAAGACAGGTTTTTGGCCTGTATAAATAAAGGAGGATACAAAATGTAGCATGTTAAGTGTAACTTTTCCCATAAGTAGAGCAGGCCAAGTGTTTTTGTTACAGAACTCAACACCCAGTCATTACTAAATATTTCAAACAGCAATACTAAGGTGCAGTTCCAACGTGTATCATTTGAGGTACCACCGTTCTTTCAGAGGACTAAGAACATAGTTGATTGAATGTGGCCCCACTATAGTAACCCCTTACATAAAGTCTAAATGGCTTCTTCTGGCTGTATTACTCTGCAGTATTGGTGGGTTTGCATGTTATGCTAAGCTATCCTCTGTGAATAAGCTATACCACTTATATGTTTACTGAACACCACATAGCACACCTGACAGAAGATCAGGCTTGCTGTGGGTTTTCTCCCTCTTTAGTCTTCAGACACATATCCCGGTGTCCATAGCAGAACCCATGTTGTCTACTCTCCCCAGTTCTACTTCACTATTCCTTTTTGTTGCATTTTTATTTTGGGAGACTCAAAAAGTGCAACTGTAGGTCATACATTCCCCCACCCCCAGGTTGCCAATTTTTCACAAGGCCCCCTTTACAAGTATCAGGTGTAAGTCTTTTCTACTCAATTTCCTTGTGTGTTTCAGCTGTCAAAGTTATCAAGTGGAGTAGCTAACATACAAGAAAAATTGACAAGACCAAGTTGCCTCTAGCTATCTTGTATACAATTGCAAAAAGCCAGGGGAGAAATAAAAGGAGGGAGAACCCTGGTGAATACAGCTCAGAAGCACCAAAAATAGGGTGGGGGAACCAATGGAATAAGGGTGACAAAAGTGGGTACACACAGTATTTTTCTCTTGGCACAGTGATTTCCCATACTTTTCTGTTTTGAACTGACAGTCCTTAGTCCAACATTTTCCAACTCTCCAGTGTGTCCAGAAAGGGAAGCTATTAATTCCCATCCATACTTTTTGTGGCTACTTTTTAAAACACTTACTGCTCCAGTTATTGCAGTTGGGAAAATTGTTGGGAACATTGGGACATTCTTTTGCCCAGGAAAATATATGCGAATTTAACAGCTGCAAAGTAAATGGAGACAAAATTTGCGCACCTGAAGTACTTGCTCTGTTATAGCAGGTCCACAAATTTCCCCTCCATTTACTGCTGGAAGGGCAGTCCCTGGCAAGATCACAAAAAGCAATGCAGGCTTTTTGTCATACTTGCTAAAAGATTGTGTAGCTGATTGCATCAACCACAATAGAATTGGACTCCTAGATGACAGAACAATCTGTCATGGCTAGCTCCTTACACTGTGCTGTCCTGTTGTGTGAATTCAGTCATTGCCTTAGCAATCACAATTTACTGAAATAATACATAGCTAAACCTTTAATTACAACTTGATATTATAATGTTTTGCAGTACTGATTAGTATTAGCTTGATTGTCTTAGGACAAGTTTGACAAGAAAGTTTTCCTACTGACCAGTCTGTAAGCAAAGCAATCTACAGTACTAGCAAAAGGGCTCTTTTGGAAGAATTATCTCCCATATCCAACCTCCATGGATGCACAAATGTATCTATACTAAATATGAACTGCCCATGCACAGGTGGTTTCATATGTTCCCACATGCTGTGGGGTGGGGAACTGTAATGTAACCTGGAATTTGAGCTGAGCAATGGTATGCAGTGGTCTGATACATATTCACAGCTTTCATTGTTTGCTGCAGCTTCTGCACTCAAAGGCTTGCAACTTCATTGCCTTCAACACAGAGGGGACAGTAATGAGACTAATGTATCTATGATACTGCAGTGCAAAGCAAAGCCCATCAAAGAATGTTGTGAGAGGCCGTTTTCCATATTGATACTACAGTCAATAAAGATGACAGAAGGCACACCAAAAATTCAGATTAATCCATCAATGTAACTCTTACTGTTACTTATGTTTCGGAACATTGCAATTAGTGGAGGTTCAGCTGCCAGTCCTGTACCTTGTGCATGTCTCTTTGCCATATTATTTTCAAGAGGTTTTCCTACACTGTATGACCACTTGGAGCAGGCAAAAGCAAAATGAGGCTCACATTGCCTTTTGCTATTTCCAAAACCTTTGTGGTACAGAGATTTCCTCACTGATCCCAAAGTTCTCTGGAAGGCACAGAAGCCTTGAAGAGGCGAGGGTTCAGTGGTGCCACAATTTATGACTGGCTAACAAGCCAGTAAAACTTTGTGGGCTCCTCAGCTCAAGTCTTATGCCACAGGTGATAACTGACTAGCCCCTGACCTAACAAGGGCTGTCTGTACACAGATCTCATAAAGACCGGTCCCTGTATATGAAAAAGGATTACTGTGTAGTGCGTTTTGTGAAGGATGGGGGAATGCAACAGCGAAGCTCTGCATCTGGCACACAGCACTGGTCACACAGTGATCCTCCCTGATTAAGGAGGACACATCCCCAAGAATTTTGACAGATTTATCACTTGTGATGAAAAAGGCAAAACTGAACCCAGATCTTCTCAGCACACCTCTACCCCTGAACATATAGTTAACTGAAACTGTTGAATGGTGGTGACCACAGTAATCTTTTCTCATGTTTAGAGATGCTTCCCTGCTGCAGGATGCATTACACATACTGCCACTGTGCACAAAAATGTATAAGTTGAAGCCTGGAATCCCTCTCAAATGGTAAGATTCTATGATAATATAATTAGCAAAGACAACAATAACTAAACTTTAATATTTAAGACTCATTTTCTTACCTCCTAAAAAAGCAAAAACTTCATTAGTTTGAAGCTCTACTTTATTTAAGAATCCTTTTTATCCAAACCCTAACTGTCTGTACCCTGTTCTTACCTGATTTTTTTGTAGATGCTGGTAAGCTGCTGCTGCCACTACTCCCAGTGCCTCCTACTCCTCCAGGACTACCAACACCGCCAGGTCCACCAGGTGAGCCAGTTTTCTTACTCAGCAAGCTATTGAAAAAGTTAGCCAGAACTCCTTCGCTTGTAGCACCAGCTAGAAAAAGTATTTAAAAGAATTCCCAAATGCACTGATAAGAATTAGTTCAATTTAAAATCTTGAAACAGAAATACATGCTTCCAATCATACACATTATGATTTTAAAATTCAAAGCTAACTGTAAGTTACTATTACAGAAGCTGATAGTTAAAACCCAGCAACCAAACAGAATTACTGCTTAACCACCAGAACATTTTGATACTACATGGCCCCGTTGATGACTGCATTATCTAGATAGTGATTAAACTGCTGCCACAATTTCTTTTGAGGGATTATAGAAAGGGCATATAATGAACTAGAATTTTATGTCATCCTATCTAAAATAACATTTCCTTGCTTGAAAGAGAGATTCAAACACACCAAAGCTATAGCAGTTTTCACCTGACTGAAACATGAATAGTTGCTTCCCTTTATTTAAAATGCAAGTAGCTATCAATCATTCATATAATAATATTTTAGAGAAAGGTAGAACAAAGCATGTTTACTGCTGAAATATAATGTTTGGATTCCAATTCTTAAATGTAACTCACTGAAATTGGTAACTTATGCCCAATAATTTTAATTGATTTACTCTAAATATGACTAAGTCTGGATCCAGAACCCAATATTTAGAAAAGGTGGTAAGACTATTTACTCTCAATATTTTACCTTTCATACTGGGATCAATTTTTTTGGATCCAGCAGGAATGGGTGTAACACTGGTAACATTGGAGGTTACTGATCTGTTTGGTGTCCGAGGGGATCCTCCAGGGACTCTTGGTGAGGTATCCTATATTGAAAATTTGAGAATATGCTGAAGTACTCAAGCCCATTGAGCCTCTAGGACTAAATGTTCCTCTCAAAGGTAATGATAATCATCAAACAAGTTACATCAAATACTTGTTACAAAAAGTCTTCGCAAATTTGGATGAGAAAGTAACTCGTAACAGATGATACAGTTAAAAGCATTTATGGAAATACTTTAAAAGAGATAGAAAACTGACATTGCATTGTCATAAAAATCCCACTTCAACAGCTGTGGAAGTTATGCTACTGTCATAAGAACTATGAATGTGAATGTCAGTTGTGGTGTTTTGGACACACGAAGCAGCAAGGTACACTGAACCTAATTATTGGCTACTTTTAAGTTTTAAGAACCTCATCCTAGATCAGAAAAATGTTTGATAATTCCTATTAGGAAACTTTATAAGAGGATACTCTATAATTAACTTCTGATAACTTCTATCCCTACCCTCCATCAACCGCGTTCTCATACAGAA
This sequence comes from Varanus komodoensis, assembly GCF_004798865.1. NCBI lineage: Eukaryota > Metazoa > Chordata > Lepidosauria > Squamata > Varanidae > Varanus > Varanus komodoensis. Next base: position 23,694,504 of record NW_025335269.1, on the reverse strand, counting down.
GCTGGCAAAGCTCTGGAATGCACATTCAAAAAGCTGACTGACTTCTTTATTTCATGGCCCCAGAAAGTTGCCTGAAAAATCTAGATATGAATACATTTTTCAAAATTTATGTTTTGGGGCATTTTTCTACAAACATATAAAACAAAATCTTTACAGTGCAACCCTATATACATCTACTCAGAACTAAGTTCCATTGAGTTCAGCTACACATATATACTGCTAAATTATGAGTATCTACTCACCACTGGTCTTCCAGCTGCAGTAGGTGGCTGTTTTGCTAACAGAGACTACAAAATAAAATCAACATGTTTTGTATAAAAAGTTGGCAATAAATTCAAATACAAATATAATTTAAACGCATAGGTAGAGTACACATACTTGTTGCTTCATTAAAAATACTTGGTCATCTTCTGCTACTATCTCTTTCTCATGTACAAACTGCAAGAAAGAAAGAAAGAATACATTAAAAATGCAAGAACATAGACAGAATGTTACAGGATCAGGCCAACAGTCTACCTAGTCCAGTATTCTGTTCAGACAGTGGCCATCCAACTTGCCCTTGAGATCCCAGAAGCTGGAAATGAGTGCAACAGCACCTCCTGCCCAATTTTTCTGGCAACTTGTCTGTATAGGCCTCTGACTAAAATGTTTGTTTTTAACACAATAAATTCAACTAGAACACGCTGATGACAAACACCGATATGGGGATTAAGACCTCATCAAAGTCAATGCAAAGAACAGCTACAATTTTTTTTTTTTTTTTGTCAGAATATTCATCAACTGTTGTAATGCTCTCTACATATGGGTATTCTTGAAGGCAGTTTCAGAGGCTGCAGCTAGTAAATAATACAGCAGCCCAAGTATTTATTGGGGTTGGCTGCAGAAAGCACATTAACCTGTATTTATTACCCCTGCACTGGCTGCCTAAATACTGTACTGCTAAGCCTAATTTCAAATTATTGGCTGCAGCCCTTAAAAGCATTACCACTGCAGTACTTCCATTAATATGTACAATGCCGATACAAATAATCTGGCAATGCTTGATACAGTGGTAATGCTTCTTAAGTGATGTAACATTCTGAGTATTCCAAATTATGATAGCTGCACAAGATCACATTTTTAAAACTTGGAACGGAACTGCACACATGTCTGCCACCCCACCCCACCAAATGTTAGGAGGTTAACAAGCAAGTGACATTTGCTCCAAAGTGCTATTTGAGCATCAGTGGAGCAGCTGTCACTAGCCTCCAGAAAAAAACATACACAAAAAAAATGACAAAGAAAAGGGGTCATGATCAGAGCAGAGGAGAAAAGGCAATATGAAGTCTGTCTTGAGGATGTTTGGGATACTAGCTGGAAGATATGGGGGAAGGTGTTGGGGGGGGGAAACAAACAACAGTTAAGTCAAATCATCTGTCAAGTACACTATGGGTTATTCTAAAACAAGCCATATTCAGTAGCATATATACAGAATGGGTTGCTGTGTCATGTGAGCTCATTCAGTAGGTAGTTACCTTTCTGACAGGTGGCTTTGTAATAATATCTTCAAAATTGTCACCCACTTTTAAAGTCTGGAAGTTTTCATGTAAAATTCCGATCTTCTTTTCATTGTCCCATCCTGCAGGACTGAAGACATATTTTCAAATTCACTCACTCAAGGTTTGGCTCCCTTATGTATCCTGTACAAAATACTTCTACTGTTTAAGCCATAACAAGAATTTTCAAGTCCAAGGGCAACACACACCATGTTAAAAAATTAAGTCCCTGTACTACATAAGAAAGGTTGGATTGTTCTACAGAAACATCTCCCCTCACAATCCAATATATAACAATAAAATGCTAAAGTTTCGGTAATTTTATAAATGACGTTTAGTACTATATAATATGGCAGGGTTACATTTTAGTAGGATGTGAAATGAAACTGGAAGTTATTTTTCCTCTACCTTCACATGAGCCAGAATATTACTACAAGGCTCCTTTTCCAATGGCTAGAGGAAATCCTTAACAGGAACATTCCTGTTAGATATTAGGAATACAGTGCATTTTTAATATATAAGACAAACTAATTTCTAAATAACTTACATAAATACTGCATCTTTTTCCACAACAACAGCAGGTATGTTGAAGGGGAATCCATATAATTTCTGGACAATATACTTATATACTAAATCAATATTCTTATTTTCCTTTACTGAAGTGTAAATAAGTGCTGCACCATCTGAATTACTTGTTAAAGAAAATGCAAAAATGTTTATTGGCCTGGCAATTTGATAGTTCTCTTCTAAAGAATGATAGTTCTCTCCTAAAGAAAGCACAAACCCCTTTCAATCTATTACTTCTATCCTGGCGTAATCATAGAAACGTGACCTTGGAAGGAAATCATTCATACAACCTCAAACATGGAGTCTGCTCCCTCCTTCCATGCCCCTGGTTTCCTGCCAGCATGAGAGAAGCCTAACCAAAAAGCCAGTTTGAGACTAGCACCTTAGTCACAAGAGGTCTAGTTAACTGAAAGAAAATCAGGATGAGGCTAGTCTAGGGCACACAAAAATCTTTAATTGGTTAATTTTCATCCTTTTGTGTATGTGGGAGATATAACCCCATTTGTCCTTATGGGGGAACAGCCACTGTTTCAAAAGACAAACAGTAAGTACCAAATGTTGGCAAAAGGTTTGTTATGGGAAAGCAAATAGCATTGTAATTTCCTATTTTACAAAACATCCTTTGTTGAGACAAATTAGGGTTGCAACTAATTCATATTATGGTTTTCCTATGCAAAACTCATTTCCATGAAGGTGAAAGTATTCAGGGACTTATTACTATATGCACAGCTGGTGAAACATGAATATACAAGTTCATCCTATTTGGAGTACAGTTTTTCCTGCATGGAAATGATAAAGCATCAGAAATAACAGCGCCCAAAGAACTAGGTATTACTGAGCTTCCCAGTTATATCACAGATCAAATGACATTTCCTGACCCATATTGGCTGTCCTACAATAAAAGGACAGGATATCAATAGTAAATATAGCTGTGCTTAATACTGTAATCATCATGTAGTTTCAGTCCTAATGAGAATGCTAATGACTGAAGGAGAGCCTTTGAAGGTAGACTGCATCAGGTTAGATTTTAATATTAAAATGAGAATTGTGTATCACAGCCACAATCTAAAGGATGGTACAACTAGTTTCATGCTGGTTGTCTTGTATTTCTCCAACATCTGCTCTTCATAACACATGGCACACCACTTTTGAATAAGATAACTTTCAAAAGCAATTATTGAGATGGCTTGCTGTTTGAAGAAAAAAGAAAAAAGACTGCTTGGAAAGGTCAAGCCCTTAGAGATCATTCAAACAAGCCTTTAATTTTGCATATAAATGTGCTACCAAATATGTTGTGCTCTGTTTATTCTGATTACTTTCATCATGTCCTGGTTTAGTCAACTGTGATTAATAAATTGAGATATGAATGAGTCTTTTGCCTGCCAATTTGCTCTTCCCTTCACAGCATGAACAATTAAAACAAGTCTTTAATTAACCACTTTCCCATTTTGCCTGAACTGAGACACTATGGTAACCAGAGTTGGAAAAATCCAGGATATTAAACCAGTTTCAAACTGAGAGTTAACATCTTGGCTTCTTCTTATGCTGGTAATCCATGGTTTCCCTGTTCAAAGATATAACCAAACCAAGGTACAAATCATTGAAATGAAGACAGTATTGCCAGCAGATTTCACATGAAAGTCTAAGCACATGGAGAAACTTGATAAATGCTATCTAACAAGTCATATGGCTTACAAATTATCTGAACACAGGCTGAATATTAATGATAAGCCCACATTTTAAAGGATACACTGTAAACAGAAATGTCGAATGTGTGATTGAATGAAGTCGAAGTGCTCATCTCTGTAATCGTGTTCTTTTTCCAGCAGACCAATGGCGTCACACTGCAAAGTTTAAAAAGGTTATTTTAAATACAGTTGCAGCAGTGTGTCCTTGCACTTCTAGAAACAGAGTATACAAATATTTTATACAATCTTTAAATTTAACAGTGTGGTTTTTCAGCACAAAAATTCTTAAAATCAGAGTCAACTAACCATGTCATTCAAACATACCCTATTTAGTAGTACTTATGGACTGAGAGCCAAGTAGAGGGTATCCCAAATCAAAACCTGTTCTAAAACCAATAAAAGGGATTGCTGGCATTTCTTAACAGGAGGTCTACTTCTTTTTTGATAACTGCTAGACCTGGATCTTGAACCACTTATAATTTTGGACTAGTCTAAAATAAGTTTCAAGACAAAGTTTAAAGGACTTACATCCAGTAAGCAAAAGAAAAATCCTCACATTTCATCATTCTACTCAATATACAGAACCTGTGATATCTGTTAAAGAGCCATAAATACTATAAAATTTTCTCCAGGATGGATTGATTTTAAATGGCAAGCGACTAAAGACTTGAACTAAAGTTCAAAGGCTTCAGTGAGATTTGTCTTTTTGTTTGCTTTTCTGCTTTTTAACAACAGACCCATGTATACCCTTGCTCTGGTGCCACATCAGAAATTGCTTTTCAAAGACCCTGCAGTTTTCCACACAGCTTGGAATGATGACTTAAGAAACCCAAGCACAAAGCCTTCTTGGACACACAAAACTAGTTGTATGGGTCTTGGGATCCTGGCCCATTAAGTGCTTACCTTTTATTTTTTTAAGCAATACAGGAAAACAAACAAATTTGTACACAAAGTATACAGATAAATCTAAGTTATAATACAATCTAATGAGCTTGAAAGCAAATTATTGCCTAGAAAAGTTATCAAATTTCCCTGATATGGAGATCACATGTGATAAAATAAAGCAAACAAAACAGCAGAATGCTTATTCAGTAATTTAGATCCCTTGTTGCTTATTTTGCTCTGCAAGTATATTCCAACTGAAAATACAAATGTTAAAAACAGACTTGTATTTGTAGGCTCTTAACCCATTTACTAAAGACTAATTTCCCAGGAAGTGGACTTATATTCAAATACATGGATAAGATTTGAGCAGCACAGCACTGACATACATCTCTAGAGGCATCAGTGCTATCAGAGATATATAACAGCTCCCTATGTTGTTATTTGATTTTTTTATAAGAACTGCTTTCACAAGGACATGATCTGCACATGGAATTAGTAATTGCTAATGCACACCTCTTAATTATAAGTGTAAGGTAATAGTAATTTTAGGTTCACAAGTATGTATTGTCATAAAAACAGTGGTTGCATTTTTGTTTACTAACAGATGGCCAAGTTGTGATATTACTCTTTAGTGTATGGCATTCCAGCCACAATAACTGTTCTTGTGGTGTTACAAAGTAGAAGAGCTGTTAATTGAACCCAAAATGGCTAGCATCTTGACCATTCCACTTCCAGCACAAAAGCAATGTAGGGTACAGTAATTCTTTTCCTCTCAAATCCAACATTTGTAGCCTCAAAACAGAAGAGGATGTGGAGTCAGTGGTACATCTAATGATCCAAAAGCAATCAACTTCATTTGCATGAAAGGAACTACTCAAGATCTCATTGAATTTAGGAACCTTATTTAGATACTGAATCCATTCAAGAAACTCCCTCTGCAATCCAAGATTCAAATATATTATCTCCAAGAGACCTCCATGATCCATGCAATATCCTTTGCTATTTCTGAGCAAAGGATACAAGGTCACTTTACACCACCATTTCAGTATCTCACTTCCTAGGCTTGGTGCTGATTTTTAACTGGGTCCTACAACACTTTCATTATCCTGTTGCAATATACTGGGATGCATATCCTAGCTAGTGCTGTTGGGAGTTATACAACATGAGGTAGTCACATGTAACCCACCTTTGCAATATATTACCAAGCTAATTAAGTATTTTAAAGTATACCACTCATGTCTCAAATTCAAACAAGCAGATATTGCTGTTTTTCAAAACATGTTAGCACATCTGGACAATATTAAGAAATGAGTTGTACACATTTTTATAACTACAAAGTATAGTATACACTTTTTAAATGTTTTAATAAGTATATACTTATTAAAATTAAAAGTATATACATCTTTATAGAATTCAGACTATTAATTTCAACAACTGAAGTAAAAAGCAATGTCGTTCAACTATTCAAAAAAGATGAAATATTTATAGTTAAACAGGTAAAAAATGCTAATTCTGCTGGCAATCCAATATACTGTCTTCAGACCTATTTCTTTTAATACAAATATCTTCCATTTATTTTAACTTCAACCTGATTCCAGTCCTTAAAATATGCAAAATAATATGAAATATGAAACAAACCTTTGTACAAACTACTACTACAGGAATGCCTAAGTTACATGTTAGTGTATCTGCACCCAGTGGTAAAATGACACTGTCATCTTTTTCTTCTTGTAATGAAGTATTTCTCCTCTGTGGAGAAGCTGGAAAATCTTCCCCTGGTTCTGTGTATTCCTGGAAGTCTCTTACCACTGAAATATCAAGAAAAATTGGATCAGGTCTTTTAAGGGGCTGTTATTTTGTTTCTGAGTTTGGAAGTATAACAAAGATATGACATGTTCTTCAGTTTTGCCAATTGTATATCAATGTGTTTGTTCTAAGTACACAAAGTATCCCATCAACAGGGATCAAAAAGCAGCAGATAACAGGATTGAAAAGCATAGTCCTTCCCTAAGAACAATGGTAACAACTGAAAACGAAAAACAAATACAGATTTGCAAGCACCTGGAGGGATACTATACACATAAACTGTGGCACAACAGAGAGAAAAACACCACAGACTAGACCATCTTGTCTGAGCTCTCCAGATGTTTTAGACTTCAAGTTCTTCATTCTCAGACAACATGGCCAATAGCCAAGTATGCTGAGAAGTGCATCCCAAAATATCTGTAAAGTACCAGTTTGGGGAAGATTGCTCTAGTTAATGAATAAAATAGGTACAGAGCTATAAAGGGAAGCTCAAATCAGATTTTTTTTAACTAAGAGGACAACTTGTTTGTTTGTTCTTTGTTTAAACTGTACAGAATTAGGGTTCTCTCAAATGCAGACGGTTTCACTGTACGAGGCTATTTCATTTACATGGATAATGTTTCAACAAATACTGCCTTATACCTTAGTATGATATTCTCTTGAAAGCTGATTTCTATGTCAGAGTTTAATCTTTTTCATGAAGCTGCTGATGTGCCCCCAATAAATAAATTCAGTGCTCCTTTAGGAGAATTTTGCAGGAAAATTGTTTTGTTGTTTAAGCTGTTGATATAAGACTAGAACAGTAATTCTGCTTCACAAACGTAAGAGCTTTCTTGTAGGATGGACAAGACATCTTCTCTTGTTAAAATTAAAAGGTACTTTTTTGCCAACAGGTTTATGAAATATGCACACAGAATATACACTTTTAAAACCCATATAGTAATTCCAAGGAATTCACTAACTATACAAGTGTACTAAGTACACCTTGACCTGATTGACGACACGACAGCCCACCATGGATTTAATCCCTGTGCCATGTTAGCAAATGCGTATTCATAATTTTGCATTGCAAGCTCCAGTCAGGAGTCACCATGGCTTGTTTTGTCATTCAGACCTAAGCAGGGGTTATTTGAAAGTTAAGCAGCCCCCATATTATACACAGTATGCTTTAGGATTATGAGAGGGTTACTCTCAACTAACTCCTATTAGTCAGATTTGCACATCATGACAAGCTATGGCAAATGCTGACTGGTTTGCATGTTCATAATGGTGGTTGGCACACATTATCAAGCCACTGTCAGCAGTCACGTTGAGCAAACTGGACAATAATGTGCCAAGACACATTTGAACACAAACATTTATTTTTAAAGTCATTTCAGAAATATGGAGCAGGAAGATGGCAGGTAAGGAACTCCCTCCTCCCCACCATTTCTCTAGTCAGTTTATCTTCTCCTGAGAGCAATCTGCTTTAAAATAAAACCAAGCAGGGAGAAGAATTAAAAGAAACAGTTTTGTGGCTCTAATCTGTGTATATGTGCTCAACATTAAGGAATTCCTCAATGCATCCTTGAAAAATTACTTTAAACACATGATATCCCTTTCTAAGACTCCTTGTTCTGCTTGCTTGCATGCAACTCTGCCTTATGCAAGGCACACTCCAGTGGTCTAAGATATAAAGGAAAATGAACACAAGGTGCACTGAATTTAACAAATAAACAATTTCTGTTTGCTTTTAGGAGGTTTCTTACTGCACTCTGAATAAGGTCTTCACATTACCATTTGAAGGCTCAAAAAGCAAAGGGTTAGTGACATGACGCTTCCTAAATAAAAGGCTGGGATCTTCTACCCAATTTTCTTATTCTTCAGCTTATCATATTTCCTACTACCCACAACTTATTGTTCATCATTGTTCTCACCAACAAGATATTTTGAACTTCATGAGAAACAAATATTACTTCAAAATAGCTACATTTTTGTTTACTATAATTTTGAAATCATTTTTGAACATGGTTTTGATTTCCTAGATAGAAAATTTCCTAGATTCCAAGGTAAAAGTCCCACTTCACAACATCCCTCCTATACCTACAGTATGTTTTTTCAGCTGTTATCTGCCCATTGTCCTTTACAACAAGATGGGCAGCCTTCAGGCTTTTGGGATCCACAGTGTTTTTTACTAGAATTCTGGTCCACCAACCAGAACCAGGAACAAAAAAAAGTAGTTTGGGGGAAAAGCCTGCTACAATATATTATACTGGAGGTGGAGAGGGGGGAGGATAAAGCCAGTTATATATTGCAGTCACAGACTAGGAAGACTGCCACATGCTAGTATAAAATTAAGATCTATGCTTCTATAACCAGGGATTTTAACGTAAAATTCTAAAGACTGGCCAGCAATACTGTACACAGAACTTGACTCAAAGGTAATCACTTAATCTTTCTATTTTAAAGGTGAGGAATGCTGAGGCTGAGATATTAGCAGTTTGCACAAGGCCAGTTACTGCAATAATAATAAAAAATCCCCTCTTCCTGGAAATTAAAAGAAACCTTTGCCACTGTATTGCAAATCACACAGAGATATACTGTTACTAGATGATACTCTACCTTTAAAAAGTTATAAAACATGAATACCACAAAACCAATGAAAAACAGGGTATGTCATTTTTTAGATAAGGTTTACATACTGCTTTAATATTGAACTGCAAATGGAACTTCTGTATGAGAAGGGCTTCTCTATTCACCTTAGAGTCAGAAGTTTATGTGTGAAACCATCCAGATGTAAATAAAGAAGCTCCCAGTGTCTCTGTACATGCATTTGAGCCTCAGTGCCAGGAGAAGTGTGCCTTAATAATATTTGCTTATAGCCATTTAGAGCTTACTGAACCCCTTTGTTGTCTTTGGAGGATATATAGGGGGAAAAACAAGCCACTTTCAGCATTTTATAAGTCAATAACCAAGAAAACATATAAATCTAATGTAAAAGATTTAAATTAATTCTATGTATCATCACTGAACTCCATATAAGATAGCACTTTTGCAGCAGACTTAAAACTTTGTTCCAGAATAAATGACTGACTGAATTCACAGAACATATTCCCATCCTGGCAATAAGCCAAGGTGGTTGGTTGTTTTGCAAAGCACCCTCAATGAGCCCAATGGATGATCAGGCTAATTATGGGGACCCTGATCCGTCCCTTCCCTTTGTTTCTCCAAGCAGCATCCTGGGAAATACTATGGAGAAAGATGAGTCTCCTCTCTCTACCAGCAAAAATTAGGAGCTGATTTTGGCTCATTGCAGCTGTCCCTTTAAATTTCCTCTTCAAGATGGCAAAAACCAGCTGCAGATTCAGCTATTGTTATTGCCTGAAGAGATAGGCATTAGCTGCCCCTTCAAAGTGACCTGTGGCATCTTGGAGAGACTGCCTGTGTTTGCTCATTATTTTTATTAGCTTGTTTGCAGCTGCAAATAGATGCATTTCCCCCCCTCTGAGCTGTCACTATTGTGCAAACAGAGTTCATTTCCTGAATTGCAACCAGGGCAAGTTCCATCCTTAGCCAAGAAAATATGCAGAGGGATGTCTGTCACCTCTTGAGCATGCACAACTCTAAGTATTGTCCCAGATAAGGCTAGAAATCCCTTCCTCCTGCCTTGCTTTTAATGACTGAGTTGTGAAAGGTAAAGCATTCAGTGGAAGCAGAGTCCTAAGCAATATTTGTTAAGAAGGAGCTGTTTTTAACAGACACCACCCTCTTCCCAGCAAGATCCTTCTGTTTTTCTGTTTTCTCCCTTTGTACACCACAAGGCAGACTTTTTCCCTCTGTCCATTTCTCAGCTTGGGATTGAGGAAAGGTCAAACTGCTCTCCCTACCTTTTGGAAGTGAAAGGGCACTGAACCATCCAACTCTATTTCCCTTTAAATAGATAACAGGGAACAGTATGACCTTTCCTCAATCTCAAAATGGGTTCGCAGAAAGGGTGCAGTGGGCACCCTTCTGTTACATTGCCCCAACTGAGACTGGAACTTGCCCTGTTCTGCTTCAGAATGCAAACGCTGTTTGTGCAAGAGGGGCACTTTTAACAAATAAGTTTACTGTGCCCATTCATGGGTACCAAAATAAAATAAAATAAAATAAAATACTGGGCAGACACAGAAAACCTCCATAAGGTTACTTTGGAGAGGCAGTTTGTGCCTGCCCATTAAGAAAATTGCAGCTGCAAGGTCATCTGATTTTCACAATCTCCAAAAAAATTTAAAAAGTGGAGGGAGGAACAAGTGCAAAGGAACAAGCTGTGATCACCAGACAAAATCTGCTAACAATCACAACAGGGAGAGGGGGCACTCTGTCAACCATTCCCAAATGCCAGTTGGGTACTTCAGGTGCAGCTGGCAACTGCAATCACCTGGCAGTCACTTGGATAGTGAAACAAAGGTTTTTTGCTGCTCTTGCTAAGAGGCTCACTGGCTGTTGTGTCTCATGGGCCATGCTATCCAGAATAATATGACAAGCCACCATGGGTAAAAAAGCTTATAGGCATCACAGGAAGCCGTGTTTGAAAAAATAGTAAAACAGTCCCTGATTTCATGACACAACAACCCACCTATAATAATAAACCATGGTGGGTTGTCATATCATGCAAACTAGCTCATCACATGTGCTAAATCAGGCAATTCTCAAGACAAATTGTGAAAATAAAGCCACGCTTGATATTATCACATTTGCAATCTTAGTTCTCGAGACAATCTATATTATTATAAGTTTAAGAATAGTTCCAGACAAATTATATAGCTATCTCTCAACTAAATTATAGTTCAAGACAAATGGTTGAGATAAAGCTTCTTTATAATATAGCTGAAGCACTTTGTACACTATGTACTTTAGCTATATTATAAAGAAAACTTAATCAATGAAAGGCCTTTAGAGATCTTTTATAAAGCTTAAGGGTATACACAAATATAGATAATCAACTGGCATACATACTGTCATTAAAGAGCCATTTGTATGGGTTATTGTTGCTTTGTCCATTATAAGTGATGATACCGCTTAACTATACAGCATTTCCAATTCATTTATACAAACAAAAAAATAGCTTTCCCACTACCCCAACTATCATGGCACTTTCAAAATACTCACTCTTTTGTTCCATTTCTTTCATTTCTTCAGGAGGAATTTTTAATTTATCAATATGCTCCCTTACAACACTTGCCCATTTCTGTAAAGAGTCTAAAGCAGTCCATGGCTTAGACATATCTACCACCAACATAACCAAAGTGTCCTTTAAAGAGATGGCCTCCATTGCAAACTTAAGTAGACCTTTATGATAGAGGTCACCATCCAATATCCATACATTACATCTTGTCTGATCTATGAGAAAAACAGAAAATAAGATTCAGTTGACATGCAGAATACCCTGTTATCACTGCTAGTATTTATACAAATGCTACTAATGTGATTTATAACAGTTTTAGACCCAAACTCTTTCTGACACTGAATTTAGATACTTAATATGTCATAACTGTTTTTATGAAAGATAAAGAATAAATGATGGAATCAAAGCATCCCCTCCCACCAACAGAATATCAATGGAAAGTTTCTGTCATTGCATGGGAACCAGGGCAATTGCTCTGTTACTTCTGTTACTTCTATTCCTCCAACACTCCCCCCACTCTAGAAGGTTATAGGACCCTCTAAAGATTTAGTTACACAAAGGGCTACAGGAAAGAGGGGGAATAATTGAAAAAACATGCCACTCCCTATTCCATTAGGATAAGTTTTCTGTTGGTGAAGTTAGCTGGATTCCAACCAGTCTTCTATATTTATCTAGTTGCATCAACATAGTCCAAGTACTGAAATACTATATCCACAAACATACTAGCATTTCAAAGCAGTATAAAAAGGTACTTCAAAATTCTATTGTGGTTTAACATAATTCTGAGCTAGTTAGAATTTAGAAACATTAAGACATGCATGGTTTTGTACTAGTGGTATTGTCTATATGGTTAATGACACCAAGATGACCAAAAAACATTTGAAGGATGAAATCTGTGATAGCATAGCTTAACTGGAATGATTATCTTTGAATACTCGTCTGATATTCTTGTCAGATTTAAAATTAAGGCAGTTTAAAATTGCCAATGGAACAGCAGTATCAGAATAATATTTGTAAAGATCTCTGAAACTGTATTCACAATAAATAGACTGAGAAATTTTAAACAGCTGGAATGAATAACTTTATTTTTCTAATGTTCTCTTTATCTTCACTTAATGGAAGTAATGTAAACCAGTAAGATATCTGGTGGGATAAATTTGATGCTAGTCAGGAAAAGCCATTGTACTGACTGGGAAAATATTTGGCCGTATTCAACATTTTCAGAATTACGTGGCATCTACAGTATCTCACCTACCCTAGCTAGATCATATTATAAAGAAAACAGTAGAGAAAAGGAAGTAAAGCCTTTAAAAGATGTGGACGAAGGAGAAGGGAAAGATTAACAAAAGACTAGAAGTAAAATAGGGTGATCTTCACAATCACACCCACCAACAGTACAACAGTAGCAGCTTCTCCAGTGATAGCCAAGCGACATTTTGAAGCAATTGTCAGTAGTTCACCATCCTTCAAAAAATTAACTGGCCTCAGAAATGTGCACAAGCACCTACATAGTTTAATCATTTTTTCAGCCAGACTTTCAAAATTAATTTTTGTTTCAAACTGGTACTTACCATCTCTGTCTTCATCATGTACACTTAAGTACAAATATTCCATCCCTCTTCCTTTCTTGTATTCTTCAATTCCTTGAAGTTTTCCGATTAAACTAGTTTTACCTGCTCCATCTTCCCCTAGAAATGTTTAAAAAGTGAGCTACATTAATGCCACATTTATAGTATATTCTCATAATATTTATCTCAATTTGTGAATTATTTTTAGCAAGTAGCTGCAGAGCTCTGGCTCTGTAGCACAGATTAATATACAATGTAGTATGATGTATGCACACTCAAAACAAACAAAGCAAAAAAAAAAAATCAACTCTTCCTCCAATACACATAAGTAAAGATGTACAAGATCTCATGCCATGAAAAATTAATTCCATATAAGCCAAGCTTTATGTCATACAGTATCTAATACATTTTAAAGGTAAAAAAAGAGCAGGGAAAGTAAAGTAAAGCCCCCTCCTTGCTGTTTCTCCAGAGTTCCAGTACATGAAGTAGCTGTGAAACATGTAGTTCAGTCTTTCTTATGCTGCCCAGATGCATTGGAACTACAACCTTCAGCTGTGTGACGGATGCTGGGAGTTGTAGTCCAACCCATTTGGAGGGAATTGGGTTGGGGAAGGCTGATATAGTTCAAGACTTAAACTTCCATGTTGAATTAGAACATATTTGAGTCTTGATGATAGAACACATGCCAATATCTTTTTACAGTATCACCTTTGTTTGTTTTTTGCTTTTATATACCATCAACAGCTATATAGGGCTCCCAGAACAGTTTACAGAAAAATAAAAGGGTTCCTTTTTATAAGAAATATTTTCAGTTCTATTGCCATTTATGTTTCAGTTTAGCAGAAATATCCTTAGAGCTGCAATACTAGCAGAGAGAAATATGTTCTACTAAAAGCATAGCAAGTTCACTGGCCATAGTTTAACAATAGAAACAAACACATTTTAACACCTCTGGGAAATCTTTCACTTTAAAATACAATTATTGCTTGTCCTCTGCAGTTGGGAGGGCACAAAGCAGTCTCTTAGACTGTTATTCATTATAGGCTTATAGAAACTGATATAGTTTTAAATGTTGCTCAGTTTTCCACTGTATATGCCTTTACTCTTCTGAACAGTTATTTTTTCTACACTTCCATCCATTATACAGAGCTAGCATCCACAAAAACATATCTTTTTTCACATAACCATATTTCTTATTAGTGAACAGACCTGACTTTGCATGGTTTGGAATAGCCCTTAGTTTGACAGTAACCCTTGAAGCAAAGTTACAGAGCTGTTGGAGTTTTAGACGTTGTGCCAACCCTGTTGCAGTGAAACTATACCAGCTGTTACCCCTACAGCCCCTTAAGCCTCCTGTATTGTGCAGGGCTGGGGTGGTGGTGTCCACTGAAACCTGTCCTTCAGATTACTTTCTCCTGGCTTTAAACTATGAGCTTTATCCATTGGTCAGCACTGTGTACCACCTTGTGACAGAGGACAGTACCGCAGGCTTCAGAAAACTGACTAAAATTAAATGTTGTTTTAAAAATAAAACAGTCACTGGGTGAAGAATGCTAGAAACATAGTAAGCCATGTTTCAGCTGGCTAGGTTTCATGGTCTTGGAGCTACAGTGCTGACAGGTACATATTCTTATTATTACAGAGCATGCACCCTCCTCTTTGCTTTTTCCTCAAAAGATCACACTTTCAAGAATTATGAACCACAGGAGAGCTAAAGTGGAATCCAACAAGCCACACTGTTTGAAGAGCTCCAAAGCAGAAAGGACCTTCTTAGGGTTATTTGAAGATTGCTCCTCCTTCCAACAAGCCATGCCTCCAGGGTTTGGAAAACATGACAAGCTACACACGCATGGGTAAATAAGCAAATGGTGTCCAGCATGTACTGCAGCTTCAACAGGCCCCATAGTTTGCTTAAGACATGGTGATCCTGCAAACCAGGTCAATGGGTTTGTTGTACCAATCCCTATCATTCAGAATAAAGCATGCTATAAGCAGAGACCAGAAAAAGCAATTGTACCTTAAATATACATTAAAATATCACTTCAAAATGATTACTACAGGAAATGAAATAACTATGTATGCACAAAAAAGGATCAGTGGTAGTATAATCATAATGTTATTCACACTCCAGAGCAAAGCTGGTGAGCAACAATCACAGCTACCTACAATGACTGCTTCAACAAGCTATAGGCATACTCCTATTATAGAAAGGTAGTTAAAGGACAAATCACTTACTGAAAAGTACAAGTTGCTATTACTCCTCAGAAGCCATCAAGTTATTTAAACAGAACCCAATGTAAGGATCAAATTTAAATATAATTGGCTGTACATAGTTTCTCCATTTTCCTGCATTAAAAAAGCTGCTGTACAGGTCACAATCGGCAATGTGTAGCACGGAAAAGGTGTAGGAGCATTTTAACCTTTTCATTTGCCCACACTGGTTGTTTTACCGTTATTGCACCCTCCTTCCCATAAATGGTTTGGAAGAGTGCAATGCAGAGTATGGGGGGAAAGGTTATGCCACCCCCCTCACCCTCCCAACTTTCCTACCACCCCCCACAACAGCACTTTTAAAAATCAGAACACTGAGGGAGAAACTACATGTAGATGAAATCCATGTCTCATTTGGCCTTAGACTGCAGTGAGACAACCTTCAAACTAATGAGACAAACCTCACCACAGAAAAGGCTATTAATTACCTTCTTGCAATGTTTAAACTGAAGGAGAAGTAATATTGAGTGGCATACGAAAACTAGATTGGCTGGTTGCTGTTTATAAGAACTGTGAAGGGAAAAAGTCCTGTGAAGAAATGTTTCGGCCTACCAGAATATTTAGTAATGGTAAACATTTTAAAGTATGCTTTGGCTAGGGATTCACAAAACTGCTCATATTCTGATTTTACAAATAACTTCCGGAAGGTTACTTATGTGAATAGAGTATCTAAACTGAAGAAGTTTTATACAACTCTCATGAATTCTGAGTATTGAAATGTTGGCTGAGTTTGGTGGGAATGTAATTCCTGGCTCAGGACCATCATCTTCCCAAATATTAAGAATTAGTGTTGTATGTGTGTGTGGGGGGGTGCTTATTCTGCTGCTTTTTTAAATTTGGTTTTATATATTGTAATAATTTTTTTTGCTGCTAGTTTTATCTTGTTTTTATTCTATATTGGATTTATTCCTTGTTTTAATTTTGCATTTTTTGTTTTTAATGCATTGTACACTGCCCAGAGAAGTTTAGATATTGGTCAGATTAAAAATACAGTAAAGGCACATCCCTATGGGGATGTCTGTAATTCTCTGAACCCAAAAGATAAAGAGTATCCTATACAGGGCAGGACTGTGGGACAGAAATTGCTGCTGTACTACACCTGCTCAGAAAAATAGCTAGAAAATTGATTGTGGCTTTCCAACCATGACATTTTGGAGAGGCAGGGAAGGAGGCTGAGGTGCTACCAGGATACATTGTGCCTTGACAGCACTGCTCTCCTATCCCTGCCCGCTAAACCCTTCTCTGAGATCGTTTTGCAACTTTAAAGAAGCAACCAGTACCATCCTTTCCATTTTGGATATCGAAGATAACCTAAGCATGGAATCCCATCTCCACTGTCAGACCATTTTGGCTCTCCCAAAAAAATCCTATGACCACAGGATTGCGCTGCATAGTTCAACATAGTCCAAAATACTTGAGTGGGACCAAGTTGCCAAACTTTGATCTAGACAGTGATTTCAAAGAGCAATCAATATATTTTGTTCATTTTTTCAATAAAAGTTTTTCCAAGGGCTTCCCTTAAGAGCTGGGATCAAAAGCACCATGTGTGGAATTTCAGATGTATGTGGGAATTTTTCTGATGCTTACTAAGGACCATTCCCCAGAGATTAGAGGGAACTCCCCAGAGCTGTATTTCATGTGACTGCCATGGGGGGAAAAACAGCACACACACACACACACACACACACACACACACACACACACTTTTCTGGATCTCAGCCAGAAACAACTCAACAACTGGCAACAGTTGGCAACAATTCACATAAGTAACTGAAATGTATAAGCTACTGAAGCAACATTTTCTGGGAGTCTCTCCCCAACATTCCAAATGTATTTAGAGCATGATCCTATGGATTGCACCAGCTGCAAGGGAGGAAAGAGTGACTGGAGCATCAATTCCCAGCTCTGAGGTCAAAGCTCTGTTTCTAACCTCAGATTTGGGTATCTGAAGTATCATATGGACCCCAGATGGTGTCTAGGGGGCACAGGATCCCTCTCTTATATGCTTTTTTATAAGCTGCTATTTTTAGGACATAGCTCTTACATGGCAGATTAACTTAAACCAAGACAGTAATGCAAACATTTCAAAACCTGCGCCATTAGAAATAAAGCAGCAACTTATTAAAAGAAAACACAAAACACATGGCAAATAACTATTTTAGAATTGTTGTTATTATTATGAAATTTATGCATCACTACTCACTGCAAAAAGCTTTCTCAAAGTAGTTTACACGATAATAGAATTCATAACTGACAAAAACCCTGTAAGCAATAAACTATAAGCAGCTCAGTACAAACAAAAATAAATACCATAAACATAATCTAAAAACAATACAATATGGAAAGTTTTTATCCACAACTACAAAAAAATCTTTCTCTACTTTCAGTGTAGAATAAATACAACAAAAGCAGCCTGAAACAACTGGCCCATCACCAGGCATGCTTGCCAACCTTCAATGGAATGTATCCTACAGGCACAATCTAAGTGTTTGTAAATAAAGCTGTTAAGGGGGTCACTATGCTAGCTAAGCCATTACAAAGACTAAATCATATTTAATTGTTTAGAAAAAAATATAAGTTTTATATTAAAACAGATATTTGGATTTCTTTTTTAAATGTTCAGACGGCTTTTTAATCAAAACACTGCAATAGTTAAAACACATAAATATCACTATGAGAAAGGAACAGATAAAAAGGGGACAAAGAAATAAATGTTTAGTTATTTTGAACAATCTTATAGCCCCTATAGTTCCTACAAAATTAAAGTATGACAATCATTTCAATTGGACTGAGCTCTGAACTGGGCCTTGTTCAGAGATATCCATTAAAAATAACCTGGCTAAACATAAAATCTGAATATAACACAAAAAGCCTACACATATAAGCTCTTAAAACTGATGTAATATATTTATGTTCACCTTTCAGGAACTTAGAATTATCAGACCAGTGATTCATAATTAAAGGTTCAATACTACAGCTTGTGCCCTCTAATGATAAGCCCCAGAGATCAGCAGCTTATGATCAACCCTTGTGATATAGTGGGAGTGACAGAGGCAATTTCCCACTATCATGCTTTGCTAGGCAGGGTTTTTAGTCCATCTAACAAAGGTCTTTGTAGGGGAAGGGAATGCAGCAGGAAAGGACTAAAGATAGCTCCTTCTCACCCACAGAAACACCCCTTTCTCCCCATTTAAAAGTTGACTTCCCAGTCTCAGAGAAGTAGCCAGCATTGCTCTTTCCATGCTGGGGAGGTGGTGGAGTCAATTCTTTGATTTCCCCACTCTGAAGCTGGAGCACAGTCTCAGACCTCAAACTGGGAAATTATTCAAAACCCATACCAATATACAAGACCAAAAATTTGTGCCATAAGATTTCACAAACTAGAGCAGCCTTCCCCAATCTAGTACCCTTCAGGTGTCTGGACATCAATTCCCATCAGTTCCAGCTAGCACGGCCAATAGCTAGGAATGCTGGGAGTTGTCATCCAAAACATCTGGAAGAAAACAGTTTGAAATTGGTGGGGTAGAACTGTTCCCAATGCAGAAGGGAAAAGGAAACCATGGCATTTACATCCATTCCAAATCTGCATTCAATATCTCATTACCCATTAGACATGAATGACTATCAATTACATTTGTTTCATTCATTTATTCCATTTCTATACCAACTAATAACCAAAGCTCTCAAGATGGTTTACAAATAACAGAACCCTAACACACAGCATAATAAAACATAATAGAAGTATTTTAACATGCAGACATTTAAAGCTATTTGAAACTACTGAACCAATAGGAATGAAATACCAGGACATAATAAAAAAAAAACTCACATCAAAAAGCCCCATTATATGCCATCAAATGCCTGGAAGCAAAGTCATAAACTGGTACAGAAAATATAACAGCACTGGCATCAGGTGGTTCTGAATGTAGGCATTTCTTGATTGGGGACAAGCAGTGAGAAGGCCACCTCAATTGCTGCCATTCTTTGAACTACGAAGGAGGGACTCAAGTGCTGATCATAGTGTACAGGTAGGCTAATACAGGTGCTCCATTCAGTATTGCAGTCCTGAACTATGCAAGGCTTTATAGACCAAGACAGGAACCCTCAAATGGATTTGAAAACACATAGTCAGTCCAAGCAAGTCAGAATCAATATTATATGCTCAGAGCTTCTGGTCCTGGCATCAATTTGATGGCCAAATTTTGCACAGGCTATAGCTTTCCAATTGTCTTCAAGGGCAGTCCCTCATAAAGCACACTGCAGTTCTCTAACTTGGAAAAGACCATAGCATAAAATACAGAAGCCAAGTTATTATTGTCCAGATGGAGGCATAGTGGACCACCACCAGAAGCTGACAGAATGTACTCCATGCCACTATGGCCACCTTGACCCTGAAGTAACAATGATAACTCCAAGAGAACTCCCAAGCCTTGTAGGAGAACAGTAATCCAATTGGGAACAAACACCCTCCATCTGGGAAACCACCCACTAAGAGCATCTCAATACTGTCTGGACTAAGTTTAGGTTTAATAATCCTCATCTAGCCAGGCACCAGTCTAACACATGCACAGTCTGATTTGATCATGATGGAAAGAAATAAAGCCATCTCAGTGACATGATGACAATACACTTCAGAACTCCAGCTGCCCCCACATAATGATGTTGATTACTTGTGAAAAAACATGGGAACCAAAACATATCCCTGACAAGTACCATCTTTTGAAGCCATCCATTCATGTACGAAAGAGACCACTACAACACAGTACCCCCCTCCCCCGAATATACACTCGCAGCTCAGATAGCTGCCCAGGAGGACACCATGCTCAATGGTAATGAAAGCCACTAAGAGAGTAAACATTAAAGTCACACTTGCCCTTTCTCTCCTGACAGAAATCATCATACAAGGTGACCTAGTTGTTCTGGTATCAAAATGTGACCTGAACTCCAACTGAAATTAAAACAGATAATTGGTCTTATCCAAGAACATCAGGAGCTGGTTGGCAACCACCTACTCAATGTCCTTGCTCAGAAAATAAGCATTTGCCATCAGCCTAAAGTAGTTAAAATCGTCTGGATCCAATTAAGATTTCTTCCGCAGTGATCTACCACCACTTCTTATAGACATCCCAGGGCACCAAACACATTACAGAACAGGTTGCTACAGCGATCAGATATAAACAAACAAACCTCTTGTAGAAAGGCTCAATTTTTAAAATCTAATGTTTTTTAAAAGTTAAATTCTTAGCAACATAAGTCCATTCACAAACTTGCAAGCTATAATAGCTAAAAATACAACCTCCATGCAGATGCTGGGGCAATTTCCCATCTGCCCTGTTTGCAAGTTTTCAAGAAATACCTGGCTGGTAACAAAGTGATGGCTCTTAGACCTAAATAACCAAGGAAATTCTCATTGTTTTTAATGAATTAAAAAATCAATAACTCACAGTACATAACTGACAACCCCCCGCCTTTCCCACAAGCGATCCACTTGTAGCCAGTAGACTAGTCATTTTAAGTCCCACTAAACTGAACAGGATTTACTCCCAGGTAACTGGTTAGACAATTAGCAGCCTCAGGCCATAAAACACTATCTGGTTTTAGCTCTATCTACTTTGTTTGAGCCTTTAATTTAATCTCTCTTTTGCAGAACTTTGAGTTTTCATCCCAATTTACCCAGCATTTCTTAAGAAAATGATATATGCATCTGTTCTTCTTCCAAAACTTATCGCCAGCACAGGCAGAAAAAATCCTCCTCCTTACATTTTGCTGTTCTGTTATTTGCATATAACAGCACAGACAGTATAGTTACCCAGCTTGCTATATCCAGCAACAAGCTAGGTTTCTTATTCACAAATAACTCATTATGAAATGGGGAGAGGGAATACCAAGGGTGTTTGGTCATTCTCACATGCAATGTTCTAGTCAATGTCCTTGGAAGGAAATAAGGTAGAATAGAAATATAATATGAAGTTCACCTCAAAAGGAGGATATCCCAAAGCATCTCTATCTTCAACCCTTAGTGAAATTAACTGAGCCAGAGGGTACTTGACATAGCCAACTAAAGTGCCTACCCATTAATGGATTTATTCATAAGTAGACATCCTAACTTACAGAACAAGCTGGATGGGGACACTGGGTCTGTTCATGCATTGTCAGTAACATAAGGCTTTTTTGTTTAGATTTCTGCATTGCACTAATTTATCAAATGACAAAATGCAGACATTAATCAGAGACAAGCACTCAGTATATGATGTTGACTGTACCCGAAGCACAGACCTGCTGTTGTAAATGTACCCTAATACACTCAAATCTCAGCTTCTGCCAAACACTCCAGTGAGAGAACACTTCTGCTAATAACAAACATGCATACACATCTGAAGGAGCAGCTGACCATATCTAATGGGTGGAGACATCAAGGCGTAATATAAGCCATCATCAGACAGGCAAGCTGCCGCTGACACAAAATGTGACAACAATGCTGTCGACAGGCCTTATGCATGCAGGCTGAGCTTATGCCAGCCAGTCAACAAATAGCAGAAACCACTGAATGGATACTGGAAGCTAGCTCTGAAGCACTGTACAAGTGTTGTTCACTAAAACAGTACAAAATAAGGGATAATTAAACACGGCGCTAATAGTGCATTTTCATTCAGCACAAGAGACTCGGCGTCAGATTCTGCATAATGCGGGGAGGGTATGGTGCGCTTAATGAACCGCTGCAGTTACCCCTCCCTTCTGCACAACCTACAAACACGTGGTCCCATGCAAGCATTCCCTCCACCCTAAATACAGGCACATCGAAAAGCGCTCCAACCCTCATATTATTATATAAAATGTTGAAAAAAGGGGGAGACAAACCAACAGGAAGGATGAGCAGAGCGAGAGGGACCACTCACCCAGCAGAACGACGTTCTTCCCCGAAGGCAGTTTAGATCGGGAACGAGTGGACACCTCGCTGAGGATACAGGACCTGCCGCCAAATTGGAAAATAAAATTAAAACAACAACAAGGAAGCCGATGAGGAAAGCGAAAGGTCTGTGGGGAAAGTGACACGCTCCTGACATGCCACGAGGAGTTGCAGCAGGACGATGGCCAAGGTGGAAGGACTGGGCGGGAAGAGCAGGGAGAGAAAGCGAGAGCTGCCGCGAAAGGGGATGATACCACCCCGGGCGAGGAAGAGGAGGAGGAGGGGTGAGGAGACCCGCAACATGGCGTAGGGGGCCATTCACCGGCGCTCCCCCCCCCCCCGGCACACACACCGCGATAGGGTGCTCGGGGAGACACCCGACGAAGCAGGGCGGGGGAGAAGAGCACCTGGCCCGCCGCGGGGATGGGGAGGGGCTGCCGCGTCCTAACGGTCCCCCAGAGGAGCCCCCGGGGAGGGGGTCTCAATTACCAGAGGTTCTGCCCGTCGTCCTCGTCGCCCCCCGCTCGCGTGTCCGCGCCGCCGCCATTTGCAGCGTGGAAGCCGGCAGCCCCGTAGCCCGAGCCCAGCCCAGGCGAGGAAGAGGAACCGAAGGAGCCCGCTCGTCCTCCTAGCGCCGCCGCCATCTTCACTTGTACGTACACACAGAGAGCGCGAGCGCGCGCCCGGCCGCTCCCTCCCCCCCCCGCCTCCCCCGCCAAGGAAAACGCCGCCGCCTCTTCCCTTCTCCTGCACGGGAAGCGGAGGGAGATCGAGGAGCGGGCGGCACCGGCGGCCGCCGCAGCAGTGGCGCTGGCGAGATCCCGGATGTTGGATGGGGCGCGGAGTGGGAGGGTTGGCGCTGGCAAGGCGCGGGAAGGAGGTTGCACGCTCGCTCGCTCGCTCGCTCTTCTTGGCCGCCGCTTCCTCCTCCCCTCCTCCCTCCGCCGCTATTGTTGCCGCTTCAGAAGCCCGTGCTCGCTTAGCC
This sequence comes from Varanus komodoensis, assembly GCF_004798865.1. Lineage (NCBI taxonomy): Eukaryota > Metazoa > Chordata > Lepidosauria > Squamata > Varanidae > Varanus > Varanus komodoensis. The sequence continues at coordinate 23,671,146 of NW_025335269.1, read as the reverse complement.
TCCCTGCCCTGCCTGGGTGGCTGGGGCGTTGTTGGCTTGGTGGGTGACGAAGACAAAGAGGGTCGCCAACCCGGCAGGCTGCCCGGCCGCCCCCGCCGGCCCGCCGCACCCGCCGGTCACGCCTTGGGCTGGGCCGCCGCACCTGTCAGGGCCGTCCACGAGAGGGTCTCTTCTTCGTCGCCAGGGAAAGGGCTACGCAAAGCATCCTTGAAGTGCCTCACTGGGGCAAGGAGTCGAGAAGCGACCTCCTTGGAAAAAGAAAGAGAACGACTCAAGATGTCGCTATATAGGGAACAATCTTGCATGTTAGTTGGACCTCTTTTTTTGGCCTAATCCTTTTTTTAGGATTGTGCGCTTGTTGCAATCCAACTCTTTCCTGGGCCAGCCCCCTTTTCAGCCGGAGCATTATTTTATGCAGGAATAGGCTTAAACGCTTGCCACGCTTAGAGCACTGTCATGTGGCTGGCTAAATGCTGTCTAGATGGGCATGGGATAGGTTCCAGGTCCGGCCTTGGAAACACATTGGAACTAGGATTCCACTGTGAAGCACCCTGCACCAGCTGTGGCTCTGAAGATGCATTTGGAGCTGCAGTGGGAAGGGGGGGAAGAGTGAGACTCTGCCAGGATATGAAGATTTCTAGTGGTGTCTTAAGTCCTATCTCCCTGTGAGCAGAGGTGAAATAGGTGGCTGAAATTGGCCTTTCCTTTGTGCTCCTCCCTTGATTGGATGCCCATAATGCTCCAAATTCAGAGGGTTACAAGCAGCCACTTTGGACACTGTTTCAAATCTATTTTTAAGGTGCCACAACTACTACTTCCATTTCTTCTTTTTTGCTGTAACTAAGTCAGAAACCCTATACCCATTTTTACAGAAGTAAATTCCACTGAACTCATTTCATTTTATTATTACAATTCTCCATGGTACTTCTTGGGTTCACGCATAAGACTGCACTATAGCACAGTTGCCCCTCTGGGATTTCTCATCCTCCGAACATGAAAATCTGCCTGGTGTCAAACATCTGAGATGGGACCCTGGCTGAAGCCATGATGGTTGTCATGTCACGGGAACCCATCCACTGACTTAAATAAATCAAATCATCACCATAAACAGAAACTTTCTAGTGCCAAAATTGAGACTTTATAGTTCTACAGCAAAATTAGAAATGTGTGTTTATTTAGCTTTTAGTCAAAATTGCTATCCCAGCCTGGCTCACAAATCATTTTAATGGTGTATACCTTGGACCTATCTCTCCACAGGCTGTTGCAGGCCAACAACCTGTCAAGCCCTATTGGACACAGGTCCTCAAATTATTCTCATTTTACATTTTTGTTGGGAAATCTTACCTGAGTCACAAGCATAGAAAAAGTATTAGAGGATGAAGTCTCAAAATCATATAAATATATTGAATAATAGAAAATAGCCTTTTAAAAAGCAGTTTAAAATATGCTGATTGTGGATATTGCAGTATGGTGACTCAGTACTAGAATATGGGAGGGGGTTGGGTGGGAAGCTGTTTAAAGAATGCCAGCACATTAGAAATGTATAAACACAGCAGCCAACATGGCTCTAATTCTGAAATTGCAGCATGTGTTCAAGTCATTTTTTATGTATCCTCTTCTGATTAATCTGCATTGTGAAAGTTTTATATTAATCTGCATTGTGAAAGTTTTATATTAATCTGCATTGTGAAAGTTTTATAATTTTCATATCTGATGTTGAGAATGGTCAGCAATACTGGATATTGTTTAGCATTATATAGTTACCCACTCCTATATTCAAAAGCCAGGTCAATATTTCATGTCTTTATTCTGTGTATAAACTGCATTTCATTTTAAATACTTGAATGTTTGTCTTGATTTGTAATTAGTTTCTAGAAGTGTAACAATGTCAGTCAGTTGTAGCAAAAGCAACACCTTGTGGAATTTTAAAGACTATTGTATTTTTAATTGTATAAGTTGCAGCACACCAGAGTCCACTTTATTAGATAGAGGAAGTATTAGTCTCCCTTGGCAGCTATGTATGTGTGATATATAGTAAGGTTAGATAGAAATTAAATGCAAAAAAGTGACAATTATGTTGTGCATCCAAAATAAGTAAAGTAACCATTCACAACAACAGTAATTGAGTATAATACAATCATTCTAACATTGCTAAATTAATTAACACCTATAGTGGGATAGAATAGATATTGACTATAAATGATAGCTTTCTGTTGTACTACAGATGTTAACTTCCCAATGCTAGCATGGATGTGCTTTCACCAATTACTGCTGTTGTGAATAGTCACTGAACTTATTTTGCATACATTTAAGGTTTAACATGTTTGTTACAGACATTTCTTTTTTAATTTCCATCTAATTCCCACCACTTGCTGTACTGAACAGAAGCGAAACTCAGGTCATCCTGCTTGAAATCTAGCGTAAGTCTGTAACAGAAACAGAGCTTCAGTGACATCATTTCTGTATGGTAATAGGCAGATTAATCCTATTAATCTATATCAATAGCCATTTCCTCAAACAAAAGATTTCTACTCTAGCATACCTTGGGAAACATTCATGTTTGCAGCAGAGTCTGATCTTAAGGCATGTAATGCCTAGACTTGTTTTTGTGGATCATTTCCATCTGCTGTTGTCTTAGACTAGCCTTTCCCACATTGATGCTTTTCAAATGTGTTGGCCTACATTGTACATCATCACTAGTAACAATGGCTGAAGGTGATGGGATCATATTCTAACACACATTCAGGAGGCACCAGGTTAGGAAATATTGCCTTAGGCCATTCCAGACCTTTAACTGTATTTCATTTTTATACTGCCCAATAACTGAGGCTCTCTAGGTACTTAACAGAGTTAAAGGGGTGGGAGTTTTAAAATCAGCCTAAAACAACAAAACCACAATAGCAATTGAATCAGGACAGAAGTATAACAGCATTACAGAGTAAAATGCAATATTAAAATGAAGTTAAAAATTAAACTGTTAAAAATGCTGGGAGAATTTTAAAAAAAGGCCTTTACCTGGTGCTGAAAAGATTACAAAGTAGGAATCAGGTACACCTCCTTGGTGAGCTCATTCCACAACCAGGGTGCCACAACCGAAAAGGTCCCCCTCTCAATAGCCACCTCCTTCATTTCCTTTGGAAGGGGCTCCTGAAGAAGGACCCCCAAAGATTACCTCAGGGCCCAGGTAGATACATATGGAAGGAGGTAATCCTTCAGATAACCTTGCCCCAAGCTGGTTAGGGCTTTGAATGTTTCCCCAAACCATCATCCTGGGAGTTTTCAACACCAAGACCAAGATCATCTCTGTCAGCTCAGGTAGGGAATCCAGTGGGTGGGTGGTACACAACAGAATCCCTGTTCTGTCTTGGGTGCCCAACACAACATGGAAACACTGAAGAGCCACACTAAAGTGAACAGGAAGCCTAGAGGGGAGACCTTGTTCCTATAGACCACAACCACCCTGCCCTCCCTAGCCCTTGAATTGATGTAGGTGCTGTATCAAGTACTCAGGATGGCACAGCTGAGAGAGAGCAATCCCTCCCAGCTCACCCACCCAGGTCTCAGTGATGCAAGCCAGGTCAGGCCTCTTTATCCACAATCAAGTCATGGATGAGGGAGGTCTTGTTCTGGGCTGCGCTGACATTCAGCAGCAGCAGCAGACCATAGGGCAAGCTGGTAGGGCTGCCAGGAATCATCCAGTTGGGGAAAAACTGCTGAGAGCTAGTGTGGCGTAGTGGTTAAGAGCATGGGACTGGGACTCAGACGATCCGGGTTTGAGTCCCTGCTCGGCCATGGAGCCAGCTGGGTGACTTTGGGCCAGTCACAGACTCTCAGCCCAACCTACCTCACAGGGTTGCTGTGGGGATAAGATGGAGGAGGAGAATGATGTAAGCTGCCTTGAGCCCT
>NW_025335269.1:23634306-23667140 GCF_004798865.1 Varanus komodoensis | reverse complement strand
GCCATGGGCCAGCTGGGTGACTTTGGGCCAGTCACAGACTCTCAGCCCAACCTACCTCACAGGGTTGCTGTGGGGATAAGATGGAGGAGGAGAATGATGTAAGCTGCCTTGAGCCCTTTGTAAGAAAAAGGCAGGATATAAATGGATAAATAAATACATAAATAAATAGCTGTGAAGTATCTAGCCCTCTTCTCCTCAGCTGGTTTGTTGGCCCCCCCAATGCCATATCTTCTACCCATGATCACAGTAATGAGGGCACCCCTTGTCCTCCGAAGGCATTCAGACACATAATTAAAATGGCACACAATAAAAACAATAGAAACAAACCAGCTGCTATGAATCTAAGCTGATCAATAGCAATTGCTGTGAGACTAACCTCTTCTGATGCTGTCCTACAGAAGTTCCAAGCAGTCACTGAACAGACACCAAACAGGCAATGGTCCCTAAAGTAGCTGGTGGTGGTGATGGCTCCACCTCTGGAGTACAGCTGCTGCTTCTCCAGCTAGGAGCAGGCAGCTACTCCAGGGTGGGCAGGCAGTCCTCTTACCCTGCCTTGGTCTTTGCCCTCTGTAGTAGCTGCTTGTGGTGACAGCCTCTCCTCTGAAGCACAGTTGCATGTGCTATGGACTGGAAGAGAAAGAGGCTAGAGCCCCACCAAGATACAGTCTCTTCCCCTCCTTGGTGGAAAGCCCTCTTTACACCTTCTTTACAAGTAAGAGGCCACTCTTATGACCTCAGAGAAGCAGCCAGCATAGTTCTGTCGATGCCACTGCAAGTTGGAGCTGGTTCAAGAGTAGATCCCCAGCTCTGAGGTCAGCGCTTTTTTCTGACCTTGAATCTGGAACTCCAAATAGTCCTAGGATCCTCTAATGCTATCTATGGACCATAAGATCACCCTATCCATTAGTAATTAAATACACATAATTACTACTGCTGTTATTTTTCTTTAAACTAAGAACCCTGGCTCAGAATGCTGGCACAAGTGGCCCCAAGATATCTTCCAGGACTATGTTGTTTGTGATTTTTAAAGCATTTATTATTTAAAATATATAAGTTAGGTCTACATATATGTTGTTATTTTGGGAAGTTTATAAAAATGAGAAATGTATCTGACACTGCAAGAAGCAACTTTAAAAATAAATGAATAGCTAATACAGCGAGGGAAGAAGTGTGGTGTGGTAGAGAATGTAAATGTGCATAGTTGCCTGAAGTAAACACACATAAATATACTCAAGAAGAACATATGATAATGATGAGAAGAGAATCACTATAGGAAAGAGCTGTGCAGTGAGATGCTGCTTCTAGGCTCTCCAGTATCCTTACAGACCATTATGTCCCCCTGGAAATGTATAGCTAGTGACAGACCTGCCAAATTTCATTCATTTTGCTGGAGGCACAATTCATTTCCTCTCCCTCCTTCCTGCATGTGTTGATGCTACATTTTTAAAGTTAGTTTTAATTGTTTTACTATTTTGCCATGGGAATTGTATTTTTGCAATGGAAATGTTTGCTGGGGCTTTAGATCTCATGAACTCCTACTAGCTAATTGTATATACTTTCACAGTGTATTCAGAAGATGCTCGTCATCATCTTGAAATATCGCTGTTTGTGATAGGTGCTTCAGCTTTCCTTCCCTCTCAGCCCAGCAGGCAGTATTTCAGGAGATAGCAGGAGGAGGAGAATTGGGATTGCAAGCCGAGTTCAACACACTTCAGTTGTCAAGCAGTCTCTGTTGTGCGAACAGGGCCTCATGCCCTAAAGTACCGCAGAGAGGAAGAGGGAAGTGATCAGGTACCATTGCCTCCTGCTCCAGAGGAGACGACTGAAGCAGGTGGGGGGTTGCTGATCACACTCAGGCAAAAAGGGGGAGATCAGCTGGGCAGCACTGTGGAAAGGAGCAAAGCACTAAGGCAACAAAAGTCACCTGGACAGTGGTGCCTGGTTGGGGGCTGTCCTGCTCAGCTGATTTCCCCCATTGCCCCCTTGTGCATGTGCCCGAGGGAAGCCCCTCCTGCATGTAAGCAGGAGGGGTAACAGTCAGCTGGATAGTGGTGACCAGTTTCCGACAGCGTTACTCAACTGATCCCCCTGCTCATCGTCCCCCTTCTTGTTCCCACTTTCCAGAGAGATGTCCCAAACCTGGCACTCAACCAAACATTTTTCTTACAAGCATCGGCAGTGAAGCAGGAGGCAGCATTTTCTTGCTCCTGCCTGCTAGAGAGATGTTCCAAATGAAGATGTTTAGCTCAGGAAGCAGGCAGAGCAGGTCAGGCAGGGAGGCTCTGACAGCTGCAGCAGAACTGGCAGCTGTCAGTGGTGTTTCTGGCAACCTGCTTGGCCAGAGTGGCAACTGGTTGCTCTTTCCAAGTGGTTCTCTGGTACTGAGTTGTGTTTTCTGGGTTCAGATGACACAACAAGCCACTGTACCATCAGGAAAACCATACAGCAAACTGTTGCTTCTGGTCATGGCTTCTGAAAATGAAATCTACCGCACTGAAATACCACTACAGGGTTTGAATAACACAACAGTAAGCGATGGTCAAAACCCACCATGGCTTGCCATGTTGTGAGAACCCACCCACTGTCTTGGGTTAAGCACAGGTTGTTCCTTATGTGTGGTACAGTGGTTCTGCTACAGAGAAGCAGAAGTAGTGGACGGCAGCCAGATGTAAAGAAATGGCAGCCAGATAAACACAGAGTTTAATCCTTTTCCACACTCAGCATAGCTACTCCACAGGCTTAAAAATGGATTAGGATATAATCTGTGTGCATTTTTATAGAATTAACTAACAATTGAACATAACAGCATTTTTCAGTAAACACGCATAGGATTGGCTGGTTAATAATAGTTCCCCCCTCCCTAGGTGATGGTGGGAACTGTAGCTCTATGGAAGGGAGGGAAGCTAAGGATCTCTAAAAATATATCATTCCCACAAGTGCATCTGCAGTTACAAAAGATATACCAGTGCCCCTATCTGCATGCATGACTTACCACTCTGGAAAGTGGGCGTGTATTGCTGCGCATGTGCAGAGTGTATTGCTGTGCCTTTTCCCAAGTGGGTTATGCCACCAGAGGTACACTGCAGTGCTGAGCCATTAGAATCGCAACCATTGATGTGTGCCTCTGCACATGCACTGAACACTTCTCTGCGGTAGTGCTGCATTAATTGCACTGTGGAGTGTTGATTTGACCACAAAGAAAAATGTAGAATGATCCTTTTTCTTTTAGTTCAGGAAGAATATTTATTGATTTATTTATTGTATTTCTATGCCACCCATAGCCTAAGACTCTCTGGGCAGCTCACAGAAAAACAAAAAAATATCATTGACCTAGATTATTTTTATGTCTCTTGGTTATAGTTCTCAGAGAAAACATGTTGAAGTACTTCACAAATACTTCAGGGTAACTTCAGACAAACACATCTTGGTGAACTGATGTTTCCTAGATCTTTTGATTTTCCTACCCTCCATTTTAATCTTGGAATCAGAAGGACATTCTTTGCATTAAGCGAAAGATCCTATAGATAGTGAAGTGAAAAAAAAACAAAACTAAAGTTGTATTATTCTACATAGAACCAAATATTTTACTAAGCAGAACTGGAAATGTATGAGGCTGACAGCTTTATGTAGGGCTTTTCCTGATGTGTGTCATAGCTACATTTACTAATAATCTGATATTTTTCCATGTCTTCAATTGGTGGCCAACATGGAGCCTTCTTGATATTTGATGAACTACAGCCCATCAGCTCTAGCCAGCATAGTCAGTAATGAGGGATTACGGGAATTGCAATCCAACAATATTTTGAGGGTCAGTCCCTTCTTTATAACATGATATCCATTCCATACCTGTGGAAGGAGCAGAACCCTTTCTATGGAGAAAGGATGTTGGTGGTAAAAAAAAAGAAAAGAAAACTCCGATAATGCCATTTGTTCTTGTGGTGAACAGGGACAGTGAAGGGGCAACTGCAGTGAATTTAGGAGAAGACCATACATGCAGCTTGCAACACAAGCATGGGGTAAGAGCTTTCATGCTTGAGCAGCAGGCTGTGATAACATCATGCAGGTTAGGCCTGGAGTTGGGTTTCTCATCATTTACTGAACAGCCTTTTTCTGGTTGCCACTCACCTAACCTCAGGAAGCAAGAATGCTTGGAAAGGGAATGAGATTTGAGATATCAAATGACGTACATGGACATGTGAATCAACCCTTATAGTTCAGCAGCTTCATTGCATGGATTGAGAGGTAAATTGATGATACTCAGAAATAATATAAGCACTCTGCCAGTAGTTATGAGTATGATGAAAAGAAGACAGGAGAATATATACTGTGACTGGTCTGAACAACTGGTTGCTTGTTAAGTAGCTGTTTACAACTTCATATGTTTGTGGAAGTACTATTGTGAAGATGTAGCACTTGCTGATGTCTTGGGTTTTCGTAAGTGGGTACATTCAGACACCTCTTAGTCCACAACATCTGTTACTCAGGGCACATTTTCAGCCAAAAACTAATGACTAAAGGCACTCCTCCTGTGTAACAAGTTGTAAGCCTCTAAAAAGGCTTACAACTTGCAGCATGCCTGGGGCGTGCTAGGAGTTGTAGGGTTTGTTTTTGTCTAAACTTGCATAGGATTGCTCCCTAAAGGGAATATCAGTTAAGTCAGTGTCAGGAAATCTGAAGGATATTCTGAGGAGTTTGGTGCTTTTACATATACATACTATATACCAGGGCCAGGCCTACCATTAAGTGCTGGAAGTGGCTGGGCGACAGACAAGAGTGAGGTGTTGGAGAGCAAAGCTGTGAATACCATGTGGCATTTCTTGTGCCTGCAAGTTAGTCTGCTCACCTCAGTTGCAATAGAGAATGCTGTCTCATTTCCAGTGCTGAGGTAAGATCTGAATTTTAATCTGCTTGGTTTCTGTATGCAGAAGGGGAGGAGTGTTTACCATCTCATTTTTCACCTTAAACAGCAACATGTCTCCCAGAGAACCTGCTATACAGAGATCATTCATAACCAAAGGACTTTTTGGCTGAATCAGTGCCATGGCAGACAGGCTTTTGAAAAATGGTGTGGGTGGGTTGCAGGGGTTAGGCTAATGATTTGTGAGTTGTGAATGAAAAAACTAAGAAATCTATGGGATGTTTTGAAAATGTTTTTCTTTTCTACATTTTACTTTTCTCCTCTATTAGACTTAAGGCACTTGAACATAATAAGCTGTAATAAACTACACATCAAAGAACTGATATCATACACACCCAACTAGATTTTGCACAAAAAATGTAGCCAGTGTTTTCCTGCTTCAGGCAGCTTTTGCATGACCTCATGTTTCAAAATGACTTTTCCTTACTCCACCCTTGAAAAATTGGGCACCTTTCATTCTATAGATATGTTCCTGCCTGTTAGCATTCATTTTCTGGAAGTGCAGAACTATTTGCATATCCAGGTATCCAAGTACCTAATTTATGCTTTTGAGCCATTTTTAAAAATTGCACTCTTACATGCATTATTCGTATATTCACACACAAAAGTGAGAGGAGGCTCAAATGGACTTCTAGGTGCTACATAATAAAGCATCTTTGTCCTTTGCTTTTGTTTGGGGACTCGTAATCCTAGGTTTTTGTCAGGAGCCGCTGGGACTCAAATCAGAAATCCAGATACTGCTGCCTTTTTATGGTGAACCCCTGCAGCCTTAAAGCTGAGAGAAGGGTTCCTATTTATTTATTTATAATTGAATTTATAATCTACATTAAACAATAGTCGAGGAGGACTCTCTGTGTGGATTTACAAAACAAATGACAACAAAACAAACAATGACAATGAAAACAATGTACAATATAATCAATCCCCATCATAAACACAAAGCACAATATATAATAAACATGCAATATAATATACAATGTACAGCTGAGAGGTTAACCTGGGAATAAAACAGTGTAAGTTAAAATCTAAAACACACCAACATTTAATTCCATTAAAATTTAATGAATTATACAGCATTAAAATCAATTATTAAACTATCTGGAGAATATAATTGTTTCCACCTGGCCCCCAAAATTGTAAAGAAGGCATCAGGTGAACTGGTTTAGGGAGACTATTCTATAGATGGGCACTGCCACTGGGAAGGCCCCTCTTCTGTTTGCCATCCTCCTCACCTCCTTGGAAGACAGCTCCTTCAGAAGGGCCTTTGAACCTGATCTTAGGGGTCAGGTTGGATAGATACATATGGGAACAGGCAGTCCTTCAAGTATCCTGGGTCCTAAACTGTGCAGTTTGCCTTGTTCATGGGGTAACCCATCATGCACACAACTGATAATCAGGCTCACTGTGGATTCCTACCTCCCCTGCTTTACCCTCAGTCTTCCCATGGGTATCCCAGGGACCTGCCGAGCTAAACATTCCTTGTTTCTTCCTCCTGCAACATGTGGTTTAGGTCTAGGTTTGCATGACATGATACTGAAACATGGCTAGTAACCCATGATGGCTTACCACATTGGGCAAACCCAAACATTGGCTCCTACTGACCCTGAAAGTCTATAACAAACTCTAGTTCAGGTCTTGGGTTTTACTGAGGCAAAAGCATTCGCTGTGACAGGATCTTGATCTGTGTCTCTTTGGTTTTGGGCTCCAGTTCCTAGCTCTTATTCTGTCCATAGCCACCCACAGCCCAGCACTTTCTGAGGGCAGAAATAAGCCTTCACATGCAGCTACGGGCTCCACTATTATGTAGCTCAACCAATTTCTGTTCATAATGGAAAAATTCTTCCACAGGAAAATAATCTGGTGCTGTCTAACTAAATTATTTGGACTAGAAAGAATGCTAATTGGCCTGTGGGCCCATTTGCCAATTTGAGAAACTCTGCTGGACACCAACACAAAAGACTGACATAGGAGAAGCGCCAAGACCAAGTAACCTGGCCAAAAGACTGAGGTAGGGCTTGAGCTCCAACACACTAAACTCCTTTGAACCCCAAGTTTTTAACACCAACAGAAACCCTTTTCACAGTAATCCCAACTGCTGTGATACAACTGCATAGGGCACGTGAGGAAGTGCCAAGAAAGGCATCCAGTGGCACCATTGCTTACTGCTGCCTTAGTATGTTTTATGCTTCTATCATAATTAGATCTACACACACACACAATGTTGACTTTCCAGTGAAACCTGGTATATATTTATTAGCCAAACAAGAACAGCCCTCTCATTAGGCAATGCCAAGTGCCTCAGGAAACTGATACTAAGGACAGGATCCAGTTTTTCTTCGAGCACCTTGGCTATTGACCTCAATTGGAGAACTAAACCAATGCCACACTGATGGATCTGGACCCCTTAACTAACCTTCTACCTCAGGTGCAGTGGAGAACACTATCTTATCACCAGCATTAAAACAAGATTCAATCACCTGTTGAATTGTCTTATGTACATGGAAGAAGGAGGGGACACGATCTTGTTGCTTGGCTCAGGCAGCAAAATATCTTAGGCTGCACTTGTAGCCAAACCAATCCAGCTGTAATCACGGGCAACTGATCACAGGTGATGATGGCCCTTGCTACAGATGCACATTTCCATTTGCATCAAAAGACATATTGTCCATGTACTTCAGTAGGACTTGGATGAGTAGTGCACGGTGTGTGTATGATGTGTATCCAGAAAAGGGCCTGTGCAGACAATGCACACAGGAGCCTAATAATGCACAAAACTCTTTTTTGTTAGGAATGGGTCTCTGCTTCCCCGTGAATGGGAAATTAAACAGGTCTGATGGTTTCAGTGTTGTCCTGCAGCACCTATTTGGGGCCATGAAGATGTACGTAGCATTTCTTGGTCAAAGATTTAAAGCAACAATAAAGCTTAAAAATGCAGAGCAGGTTGATTTTAAAGTGTGTCAGTAGAAGCAGTCTCTGGTTATTTTTAACAACCTCTGAAAGCTTATCAGGCAGATACAGTTAATCTGTTAAAGGGATTTTCAGGTATTCATGGCTTAATAAATAAGCATAGTGGAAACTTGCAGTCACAAAAAGAAAGCCTGTCTTCATGCACTTTAAAATAAAAATCTGTATTTAATTACAAATCTTTTAAGGCACACTCTTATGGCTGCTTAGACAGAAAAAGGCATACAGTTTTTAACATGTTCCAAGCAGCATGGCTGGCTGAGGTACACCAGGAGTCATAGACCTTTTTTTCTGGTCAAAAAGGCATAGGATTGCACCCTTAATACCTTCAGACAATTAGATTCAGGTCACTGAGGTGAGAAGTTATGGATAAAATTTTAATATTGAAATGTTATTATTAAATACATTCTCTAGTGAGCCATGCTGGGAGTGGCAGAGCTTTTTCTGTCTAACCAGAGATAGGATTGTGTCCTTACTATTTTTAAGCTTTATTTTTAACTGCAAGCATTGGCTGGGTTCACATAACATGACAAACAACTCTGCATGGTTTCCACAACAAGAAATTTTGCCTGAGTGTGCCTGACAGACTATTGACTGGTTTCTATACTGGTGTGCTTTCCACTCTCCTCACTAAGTCCTCCCACTGTTGGCACAGATACCATCAACCACTGCATTTTAAATTCAATCCCACACAGGATGACTAGAGTTGCTCCTGCAGCTGCCTCTCTTTCGAAGGGACTCTGTGGTAGCTACATACTCAGACTGTGGACATTGTGATGCCGGGTTCAAACCACTGAAGAAACCATGGAAGCATGTAAACTATAGAAATGTTGAACTGTTGACCCCATAGAACTAAAGAAGACCGTTGGTTCTTATTGTGCTTTCTAAAAACCAGACATATTGTGCTGAAATATGGCGATAGGTCTTGATAACATGACAGGCCATCCTACACAAGAAACCATTGTCACTTTTCATATCATGTGAACCCACCCATTGTCTATAGTTCTGATAACTTTTTGTTAGTAAACTAAGATGCTGAACGAGTCCTACCTAACAGGTGAGGGAATTTAGTACTAGTGTGTCTTGTGTCTAAGTCTAAATGTCTCTGATGGGCTCTACCTATGGTTTCATTATAAAATGAAGATCCCACTTCTACACAGCTAATCAAAAAGCAGAAGTGAAACTGGAGTATTATGACATCATCTAAACTCATAAACAAACATATTAGTAAGGAAAGAAAGGCACACAATAAATGCCTCATGTAGCAAAGTCCTACATCCAAAAGCTGTTCAGTATCTTTGTTTTTTACACTGGTGAGAGTTAATGTCCACCCCACAGTAGATAAAGCACATACTGAAATTCTGTCTGCTCCTAAGAGCAATCCAATTCAACCCAATCCAAAGGCATGTGACATTAAATGCAAAACAAGTTTTACTTATGAAATTCGCAAATTCATCTTCAGCAGTCTGCTTTTGAACATACGTACAGTACATGTAAAACTGTTTGCTATGACTGCTAGAACTGATGTGTTTACCTCCTCCTTCCCACAATAGGTATCTTATATTGCAAAGCATCTTGGGAGCCCTTATAGGGCAAAAATTCCCCATCAGTACATAAATCTAAATATAACATGAATACTGAGAAGGTAAAATTGGTCCCATGGAAAATAAAATGTTCTCTCCAGTGTCCACTTAAGAAAAAAGGACTTTTATTTAGAAACAGCACATTTCTGATTTTCTTGATGAAACATCTTCCCAAACACAAGATTGTAAAACATTCAGAGAGATGGGCAGAAAACACCTTTGGCTATATTGATACTGTCAATGAGATACCAACCAGACTGAGAAATGTAAGATATATGGTCATAAAGATGTAGCAAAGTGAACTGGCAAACTTCTGTCCTTCACTGCTTTGCTTCTACTTTTCTTTCCCTTTGTATTACTTCCTTTAACTCACCTCTTTCAGGGATCCTGCTTCCTGTATCCCTCCTTTCACTGGCCCCTTTTGCTGTTTCCTTATCTAAGCCAGCCCTGGTGTTGTTGGACTCCAGTTTCCATCTGCCCCAGCCAAGAGAGCTGGGTAAGTGGAAGTTGTAGTTCAGCAACTACATCGACTGTTCCTCTTCTCTTTCCTCCTGATTCCATAATATCTCATTTGCCAAACCGTATGTGTGTCACCACTGAGCTGTGGACCTTTTAATAGCCTTGAATACTATCCCTTGGTAAACCAGGTTTTCTTGGGTCTGTTGGACTGATGAATTATAAGTAATTCTGAACAACAAAGATGGCTTTGTTCTGCTGCATTATCTAATGACAGAAAATCAGGCCACATGACATCTGAGTGGGCCCTAGCTTGGGGCTATCCTTGATCTTCTCACATCTCTATTATCCTAAAGTCTTGAGAGATGCAAGCCAAAATACTCAAGTAATATCAAGACAGTATATCTATTCTGGATATCACTCAGTGTTGCAGCTATGGGCTGAAATCCAGGGCCCTGACATGATCACCCAGAGAGCAGTAAACCAACTCAGTGTCAGCACCTGAGCTGGCATGGACAGGCAAGGGTCCACCAGGGCTGATGTTGATCACCACAGCACCGCTGCTGCCACAGGTGCTGGTGCTGCTGCTGCTTATTTTATTATTAGAGGGTGCCTGGCCAGATATATTCATGGTCATAGATGTTCATATTGTTATTTTTGTTTTTAAAATATGTTATTTTCTACAACAAAATGGCCTTGAAAATGATTTATGAATGCATTGTACTGCTTTTATTGTATTTTGTTTGTATGGCCTGTTAGGATTATACTTATTGTTCATCACCCTAATAACTTTGGTTTATATATTTGGTAAAAATATAAGAACAAAATAGTGGGGCTTGCAAGTAAAACTGCATAGGATGGCATGGTAAGGGAATTAGAGATGCATGAGCTCTGACAAAGCAAACTTACCTTTACAATATGTCTTGAAATTGAAGAATGTGGAAAGCAAATGGCTGAAGATTGGCCCCCAAGTCAATAGCAACTAACTCAAGTCTTATTTATATATCTACATTCTCCTTCTCCATCTGCCTAGAACCCTCTAAAATTCAATTTCTTGGTTATGCTAGAATGGGAAAAACTAATGGAACCAGCATTTTTCTGGTATGTGATAGCTGAGAACCTAAGAGTTGAAACACATAGGGGTTCATCATTTTCTAAAAGGCTCTTTCAGTGGGCTATGGCTTCTGTCACAAAAGTGTACCCAAAGCAGTGCACAAATAGGTTTATCACGGCTGGTGCACACTGTTCATTTACACGAATAATCGGAAGCAGTGTGAGAAAGACCATGCTTCTCCTTTCCGCCTGTACTGTTGAAGCCAGTGGTTCCGCTAGAGTTGGAAGTTGGGGTGAAAGACCAGGGTCCTGCAGCCCATAACTGTACCAGATTAGCTGCAAAAGGGCAACAGGTAATGATGCACTGGACAGCAAAAGTGGGTGCTATGATTTGGGTGAGCTTAAAATGCAAATAGAAAAATGCACATGCCCAAAAATATTTTAAAAAAGTCACTTGACAAACATTCTATCAGGAATACAGAAGCATTTGTAAAGCATGGAATGAAAGGGAGAAGGAACAGAAATTTATTTTTGTGTTTCAAAGCAGCTGTCTGAAGGACTTCCCCTGTAAAACTATTAAGTTCAAAGTCTAAAATTACCTATCTAAACCTGTACTTGCAGGGAATCTAGGTGCATTCTCATTTGAGGACCAGGAAAAAGTCATTTCAGAATTGCACTGCCTCTGCCATTCCTGCCTCCTTGTATTTATGGAGCTAGAAATCCAGAATATTTTGCACTATGACAGGGAGCAATATGCAGGGACTCCCTTGCCTTGCTGCACATACCACTGTAAAATCATTTAATGGGCCCTGATATTGTGGAGAGAATACTTAAATAGAGGATGGATAAAACAATATTTTCATGCTCCAAATCAGGTGTGATTTTCAGTTTTTTAAAACATTCATAATTCTGGATTCTTTATATAACAGCCACACCATTTGATATAACATCAGAAAATTATACAACTTTGTTGTTGCTAAGATAGAGGAAGCTTTGTTTTTTGTTTTAGTTTAACCTAAGGGGAAAATAGCACTACTCTGAACAATTTAGCTGGTGGTGATTGTATAATTAGTTTGACAGTCACATGAATATTTGCTTTCATTGGGTTTATATATGCAATGCAACAAGGAATTAAAATGTTACTTATCTGAAAGTTTTTGGTTTGTTCATGTATTGATTTGAGGGCATCATTATATACCTTTTCTGTCCTGGCTTGGGCCAAAATTAAGACATTTTGAAAAAAGTTAAGAATGCTAAAAGTTACATTAATTTCAGAGTACATGCACATTTGATAGGAAAAAAAACACAATTTCCTGCCTGAAATGTTGAGTCAGATCTTGTGTATCAGGTCACGTTTGACTTTACTACCTACAAGGAGATTTTTAGTGTTAATTACAATATTCCATAATTTCATTAAATATTTGCCACAAAAAGGTATTTTATACCATACAAAAAGGGTGTTTGGGCTGCTTGAAAAAAGAGTCTTTTTCTCTCAGTAGGTCTTGAACCCTTGTCCAAGGGGGGCTGTCTCTTCTGCAATTTATTGTTAAGCAAGCTATGTGGTGGGGGTCTCCTTCATTTCTTTTGTGCATTGCACTCCAAAGCAATGTTTGTGACCACCATAAGGAGGATTGGAAGCCCTGCCTATAGGCTAGGGTTAGGCTTAGGCTTCTGGCTAGTAGGTTGCAGATGGTAGCACCATGGCATTATTTTGTACACGGTGTGTTTTATGATGCATCTGTTTACTGGGTGGTTGTCCCCATCACTTTCTGTCTGGATGGTTGTCACAGTCACTGATTGTGGTTGTCACAGTTCCTGATTGGTGGGTTTTGGCAGTGTCTAAAGGGATGCTGTGCATATGGTTGCCCTTTGAGTATTTTGTGAGAAGTGTATTCTCTCCTCCCAAGCTTAGCACATAAAGGATATGGCAGCCATTTCAGCGAGCCCTTGCATATTACTTCTTGGGAAGTGGAAGAGGGACACTTTTGGGCTGGCTGATTTTGTGAATCAGACATATGGCCCAGGAGAATTGCCACTTTAGAGGCAATTAGATGAGGTTTGCTTAAAGCTTCCTTTATATCTGAACCATCCTTTTGTTGTTATAGTTAGTTACTACTTGGATGCAAATTCTGCTTTCTGCCTCATTTGGAACCAGAACAGATATTTGGTGCTTCTGTGGTGGCTAGAATTTCTTCCCACATATGCTCTGGAACAGTTCCTGAACTAGGAACTGGCATGGTATCCCAGTCTCCATGTGAAGGGAGCCTCGAGGGAGGGAAAGGCACTAAACGCAGCAATCCTCTCCCTCCTTTGTCCAGCTGGTCTCCTGCAATCTCCGGATAGATTCAAAACACAAAGCTGCTTTCTGAAGCATTTCTCTGTTACACACTTGAGTTTACTAGCCTTGTCACAGTTAATTGGATCTACGACATGATCAGATATTTATTTCTTGACTTCTGTTTCCCCTTCCTTCCCTCCTACAATACACATATATTCAAGAATCGCACAAGTGTGGAACTCCAGTATAGGATTCCTAAGATATTACACAGACAGACAGACACACACACACACACACACACACAGCCATCAGTGTACTAGTTTGAAGTACATTTAATATATTTTATATGTATTTAAGTATAATGCTTAAAACTTTTGTTTATTTAGTGCTGTTGGCACTGAAATTGTATGGTTATTCTTCATACTCTAGTAGTGGGTAATTTGTGGTCCTTCAGATGTTCTGACCTACAGCTCCCAATGGTCATTGCCAGCATAGCCTGTGGTGGATCATGGAAGGTGTAGGCCAAAACATCCAGAGGGCAACACCTTGCCCACTGCTGTAGTAGCCCAAAGTATGCACATTGACAAAATATTGAAATAAAGATTTTAAGCACAGGGGTGAATTCACATTGATTATATTGAAATAACTCCTGTGTGTTGTAAATCTTTTGGAGATTTTATATTCGAAGTGTACCTAGTGTCTGAAAAAACTCATTGCTCAGGGATGAGATTGGAAGAGAGTTCTGATTCCTCACCTGGGCAGTAACTTAAATGTTGGGACTATGTTTTTTTTTTTTTTGGCACCAGTAACTACTGGAAACCTGAGGGTTGTTATTGCTTTCCATATATAGAGGTATGTACATGTGCGTGCAGACAGAGAGGGCTACAAATAACATTCCATTTCAGATTACATTTATTAAGAGAATTTAGATAGTGAAGGGAAAGATTTTATTAAATCAAATTGACATAATGCCACCTGGTGGCAAACCCCTTTAAATAAAACTATAATAAAAAGTGGCAAGTAAATTATCTATTTTTCAAGTTTAGACAGAAAAATGGTGTACCAGTTCCAGCAGGACCAGCCAGCTGGGGTATTCTGGGAGTTGTAGGCCTTTTTCCTTTCTAAATTTGTACAAGATTGCACCTTTAATTGTTCTATATGCCTGTTCTTTGGCAGTTACTGCTTGGATAGGAATTCTCACTCTTCAAGTTCCCTTATATCACGTTTCTGAGTTAAAGGAACCCTGAATACGAGCTTAGCATTTATGGACATGTCAATACCATCACCTTCTGTTCCAGCCATCTGCTATCCCAGCTATTTTTGCAGTTCTGCAGGATAATTAGGCAGTGACAGTTTTGCCAAAATTATGTGTCTGTACTTCCTAGGCACTCCATTAAGAAATTGCCCAGGTGTTGCTCTTTTAAAAATGCAGCTCAGCATTATCTCATTGATAGTCCAGGTTCCTATATTTTAATGTTTCTTAGAGTTCAAACCTATACACATTTAGACAGAAACAAATCCTACAATAGCTGGCTGAGGAATACTGGCTGAGGAATGCGAGGAGTGCTAGGACTTGTTTTTAGCTAAATATGCATAAGAGTACACCCTTAAATGTTCTCCATCTAAGCAATTGACAGCTGCCAGTTTTCCAGCTAATGCTTGTTCCTCATGATACCCAAATGGCACATTTAATCTTTCTTTCACATCTTCAGTAACAGCCTGCTAAGATGCAAGAAAATGCATAGCTTCTGGATTCCTGTTTTGAAGGAGACCCCAAATATCTGGTCCTCAACATGGTGAAGGGTTGTTTGTTATTTTTATTTATTTTATTCCACTTCTATGCTGTCACATCAACTGAAGGTTCTCTGGGCAGCTTACAAATGCTTTTAAACGAAGTATGTCTACTGGAAAGCATAATATATCTCTGATCTTTGAAGACACAACAGCATAGAACTAGGAACTACAGTAATAGTGCAATTCTATACCTATCTACTCAGAAGTAAGCCCCATGGAATACAATGGAACTTAATAGGATGGCAACCTGAAGAGCCCTAGTTCTAAATGCTATTTATCACTTCCATGTGATCTGGTGACATGAGCCATTAAAGACATTTTGTGGTAATATTGTCCCCAACAACATCACAAGTTATGCTTACTTAAATTTTATTCCAGTGGGACTTGGGGATGCATCACAGTCCACCAAATTGTGGCTGCCATGTTTTTACCTGTTTTGCATTAAAAAGCTTATTTTCATTGTTCTTCATCTTATTGTATTGTATAACTTGCTCCCAAAACACCAACTTTTCTAGCATGCCCTATAGCATATTTGTCTGGTCTAGTTCATAAGGCATGAAAGCATTATTTTGCCAAGCACCTGTGGCAAGTGTATACTGCAAAAGTGATTACAGCCAGAATAGTACCACCCATGGTAAGAAGTAGGAGGGATAGGCTCAAGTGAACCCCAAAGTTTATGAAAATACACAAAATCTTTAGGCAGAGAAACTCAAAAGGATGGATAGGAGAAAAACAGCCTAGTGAGAACTAAGCATAGTCAGAATGCTGTCTGTTTATTAGAGGGGAAAAACAGGAGGACTGACTCAGTCTCTTCATTGCCGTATTTTGTGGCAAGTCCCAGTAAAACTGGTACAAGCATATTGGGGGGGGGGGCTGCTGGGTCAAACTGTAGCCTGTATCTACTCCCACTTTGTTTGCTATAGTGGTCAAGACAATGCCTCTGGGAAGCCCGCTCACAGGACAGGAGGGCAATAGAACCCTCCCACTCAAGTTCCGAAGTGACTGACATACTTGCCTGGTATCAGAGATCAAGTGCAGCCAACATGACAAATAGAACTAGTTCCTACTGACAGGTATAACCTCAATGAATTGGTCTAATCAACCTTTAAAACCATGTACACTGATGGCCACCACATCCTGTGGAACTCCATGTCCCATCCTAGATGTGATGAATCTGATTTCAGTGGTGACATTGGTGCCTGTGCCACCATAAACATGACAGGGCTAATGCTGATCACCACAGCATACCCAGTTTTAAAAGCATGTTATTGTTAGACAAATCGCAGCCAGGCATGTACATAGTTATGGATGCTAATATTATTTTTTACTTTTAAAATGTATTTGAAATACTATGCTCAAATAGTTTTTCTACAGCAAAACAACATTTGTTCTAAAGTTAAGACGTTTAGTGCCAGGGCAGCAGAAACGCTGTTCTGATGCTATCATTTGAATGAGCTTAAAAGGCAAGACAGTACATGCACTCCTTTTTCTGTGAACACAAACATATTAGAGCTGGAAAACAGTTTTTTTGGATGGGAGGTTATGCTTAACTTATTAATAATGTAGAAGCAGTTGTAAACTAGGAATTGGTGGTGGTGGCATGCATGTGAACAAGTGAGCAGAAATATCGGTACGGTGCTTCCCAACAATGCACAAGCCTGTGCGTTAAAAAAAATATAGGAATAAAGCTTCCTTGTAGCCTTTTTCTGTCCAAATTTGCACAGTATTGCACCTAAAAGTACAAATCATATATACGTTTAAGCAGGGAAAATGTCCCCTAACTCTAGCCGCACTCGCTGCAGAATGCTGGGAGGTATAGAACTTTTCCGTCTAACTATGCATAGCATTGCAGCTCATAAACTATTCAGTTTTGGCTGATTTAGGTGATTCAGCAGCAACACCGATAAGTACGTTGCACATCAAGGCGCACACACTGTTTATTTCCTGCATTCTAGCGTTGAGCCCTGGCATTAAAATGCAAAAGTCAAGGGAGTTAAACTCCCTTCCGCAAGAAAATCTCCACCCCACTGCTATATCCGGTATTCTGCGCACTGAGGCAACACACCACTCTTCTTCACCACCGCGCTGCCGCCCGCATAAGCGTGGAAAGATCCTAACTCCGCCCACTGCGGAAGCGTCTCGCGTGACATCATTACGCTCCAACCAGTGAGAGGCCATTTTCAGCCTAGAGGGGCTCATCTTTTCCTCTAAACCTAACCCGGAAGCAAAAGGAGGTCTCCGTCAAAAGCCGAGGGGGCAATATTAGCTGAAATTAGCCCCTTACCCCACCTGGTCTTCCTCCGGACGGCTCTTCAGAGCCGGGGCCGTTGCGGAGACGACTGAGGACGTGCCGGCCTGAGAGGTTTTAAAATATTATTCCGTCTCCTGTCCGCTGGAAGTTCCGGCGACATCAATGGCAGCGGACAAAAGCGGAGGTGAGGACAAAGGCGCTAACTCCTAGAGGCGCGCTGCTGTTCCCGGGGCACTTGTTTTTCCTCCGCGAGGCCCTCTGTGGTGCTCGTGGCGGAATGATACCGCCACTCGCGCTTGCTCGGTCTCTGAGTAGAGAGTGCCCACCAAGTGTTCCTCCGCAGCATAGCTTAGAGCTGGCCAGCGGGTGGGTTACCAAGCCGAGTTGTGGAGTATTTCTTAAAATAGGATTCTTATTTTCTTGTCGCTAGTAGTAGCATTGTGGCTGAAGGGGAGTTGGACGAGGATAAAAGAGAGCGGAGATGGGCGCGGGAACCATCTATCCTTTTGAATTGTGCTAAACGCGAAGAGCAGTTGTTGGTGCTCCCTGAAGGAAAACGGAGGAGTATGAAAGGAGGCTAAAGTTGTCATTTCTACTCTTCCCCCGCCATAGGACAGTCCTGAGAAACTAAATGACAGCACTTCTGAAGAAATCCTCCCTTGACCCGGAAGACCTTAATAACTTTAGGCCAGTGGCTAATATCCCTTTACTGGAAAGGTTCTTGAAGGGTACTTGCCAAGCAACTCCAGGCACTCTTGGATGACACTGATTATCTGTTCCTTTTCAGTCGGAGTTCAGGCCAGGGTTTGCCATGGAAACAGCCTTGGTCCCCCGGTATGATGGCCTATGGCAAGAGAGACAGGGAGTGCAACCCTGTTGCTGCACAGATGCTTTTGATACCATCAGCCAAGGTGTCCTTCTGGAGAGACTCTGAGTTACAAGTGGGGGTACTGTGTTGCAGTGGTTCTGCTCCTATATGGAGGGCCATCTCCAGATGGTGATGTTTAGGGAATATTGTTCAGCAACACAGTAAAGACTGAGATGCTTTTGATGGGAGATTCCTTTGGCTAGATGAAGGGTGTTCAACCTCTTCTGGATAGGATTGCACTCCCCCAGAAGGAGCAGGTTCATAGCTTGAGGTTGCTGCTTGATGTATCTTTATCACTTGAGGCTCAGATGGCCTCAGTGGGTCAGAGTGCCTGGTAGCCCAACTATACTCCTATCTGGACAGGGATAACCTGATTTCAGTAACCGTTCCCCTGGTAATCTCTAAATTAAATTACTGCAATGCACTCTATGTGGTGTTGCCCTTGAAGAAAGTTCAGAAACTGCAACTCATGCAGAATGTGGCAGCCAAATGTATTATAGGGACCTGTACGTCTGAACATACAATCAGTTCTCGTCCACTTGTATGTTTCTGGCTCCAATTTAAGGTGCTTGTTTTAACCTAGAAAGCTTTATATGGCTTGGGACCACAATACTTGTTGGAATGCTTCTCTCAGTCTCTTTGGGCACTGTGCTCAAACTCTGAGGTCATCTTCAAAGTGCCATCTCTGAGGCTGGCAACATGGGGGAGGCGCCTTGGTGGCCCATCTGGTGCCGACCCAGTTTGCGACAGCTCTTTTTGCTGAAGCCTTTAAAGATCGACTTAGTTACCCGGGAGATTGAGAAGATTACCCATCCCAGGTGATTTTTTTTTCTTAACAGGTTCATTTTTACTGTATTAGCTATTTTAAAATCATGTTAATATTGATTCCATTTGTATAGCATTTTATTGTATTGTTGTGATTGTATGCATTGTTGAAAATCACCATGTGCATGGGCGGTATGGAAATGATGATCATAGAGAATGTGGATGTTGAATCTTGGAGAATTTCACATCTGGCCGCACTGTGCAGGTGGTTCTAGGCCAGTATCCCAACAGCATTCTAAAAGAAAATGTTTTCTCTTTGTGATTTAGGCTGATTTCTTCTGGCGGCAGAATTTTAAAAATATGCACCTGCTATCTCACTTTTCTTTCCTTAAATAAATTAAGAAACATACCTGAGAGTTCCCAGAGTTTCCTGTTCAGTAGCCAAACCAGAACTGCTTGGTTGAGAGGCAGTGTAGTGAGATGCTGGAATGCGACTTGTGAGGTCTAGGTTCTAGTCCTTACACAGCCATGAAGCTCGCTGGGTCATAGACACTCAGCCTAAACTACCTCACAGGGTTGTTGTGAGAATAAAATGGTGACAGGGAGATTTATGTAAGCTACCTTGAGTTCTTTGCAAGAAAAAAGGTGGGATATAAATAAATGAACAGCTTGACTTGAGCTTAGTTGCTGCATCATGTATTTGAAGGCTATATGTGAGAATCTTTCTGCAGAGCACTGCAGTGTGACTTTCTCATAAAAGGGCAGACTTTCTGAGGCACTGTCATTTAAGGGGGAGAATAATGAGTGACTGTATTCTGTTATACTGCTTCTTATGTAGTCAGCTCCACAGAAACTGAAAATGTGCCTGATGATCTCTTGTAATAATGTGGGTTGTGTGGCACACTGAATCTTGACCCTCTTTGAGGAATTTTTAGATATAATGACCAAATATAATAGAGAACAGGGCTGTCCAGTATACTGAAAAGCACTGTCTGGCAGATTCAGCCTTCTAATTTGCTGTGATAAATTCCAACTATTGCCACCTTCTCAAAATGCAGAACAAATAATCTACAGAAGCACTGCTTTCTTTATGTCTCTCATTATTCTACTGGTTTTCCCTGGGTATTCATTGCTTAAGCATAATATGTTTGGGGTTCACTGGACTTCCAGCCTGCAGACATTCATACTTTTTAACCAAAATCTGCATTAGGCTAATATCTTTATTTAGCCAAGTTAATAGCCATAAAACAGCCTGCAATTTTTTCAGTAATTTGGAATTCTTCATATGACTGAAAGGAAAACAAAGCAAAATTTGTATGGGGAGGGTGGCAATATGGAGGGTGCTATTTTGCTTATGTCCAGTTTGTGGGCTTCCAAGAGACATGTGACAGAATATTGTGCGAACAGAAATGCTGAACTAGATAGGCCTTTGATCTGATCTATCACAGCTTATTTTAATACTTGGTAATCTAAATGTAACCAACATATATGTAACAGAGACCTGTAAAGCCTTTTCAAAGAAAAAGAAGAGTGCAAAAAAGTTGGACAAAAGCGTTCCCAGTAGCAGTTGCCATCTATCACAAAAGGAGCAATGATGGTTCCAGCAGCATTCCCAAGTTTGAGCTTAATTATTAATGATGAAATCTATCTTGTTAGATTTGAGGAGCCAAAGAAACTACTCTGGTGGGTCAGTTGCTCCTTGAACTATTCTGTATGAATGGAAACTGTTCTTAAAATAGCTTGAAAAGTTCCCCTAAAATTGTTTGAAGATATGGCCAGAGTTAAGTATTGTTCCAACATTTAATTTGTCTTGCAGATCAGGGAACAGAGAAACATGAAGGAGCAGGTACCTCTTCTGGGATCACTGATCAAGAAAAGGAGCTATCAAACAGTGCACTGCAAGCTTTTATGGTAAACTGATTTTAAAGATAGCATGCTAAAAAATATGCATTATTTACTATGTTATTTGTTTTTCTTTTTTCAGTATTTTAATAGTTTATCTTTTTGATTTTGTTTTTATATATTCCATTTTATTTTATGTTATGCTTCTGTACTGAAACAGCAATTGCTATTATGGTTTTATTCTTTTAAATAAATGCTTGCGTCTTTTTAACATTTGTTTA
The DNA here is from genome assembly GCF_004798865.1 of Varanus komodoensis. Lineage (NCBI taxonomy): Eukaryota > Metazoa > Chordata > Lepidosauria > Squamata > Varanidae > Varanus > Varanus komodoensis. The sequence continues at coordinate 23,646,087 of NW_025335269.1, read as the reverse complement.
ATTTTAACTTTGGTTAACTGCCCAGAGAGCCTCAGCTATAGGACAGTATAAAAATGAAATAAATAAATAAATAAATATTAGCACAATGAAAATCATATTCAGAATGAGAGATTCTCAAGTCCACTGTAGATTGTTGTAGGTATTGTTGCATAGTTGAAGTTGTATGTATACCATAATAATGTATTATGTTTCACTAGGTAATACCTTTATTATGAATTTGTAGCATGTGTTTGTAATTGTGCATGTGGAAGAAGAGATCCATACTCATTTTCTGTCCTCTTTTTTCACATGAAATTGCCAACTCCACTTTGTGTTCAGTGATGCCCAATGTTAAAACTCACAAGTTCTCTAGTTCACATCACCCACTTAGACATTAAATATGGCTGCACACTTTGAAATGGATAATTGCTACAAGTATGCTAATGTAATATTAATTTCCTGCAGAGGAAACATAGTCTAGATGACATTTTCAGATCATACCTGGACTAAGGAATTGATCTGACCAGCATGGGAGAACCCATGTCACGTACAACAGTTTTAAATGTAAGACTATGTCCATCAGCACTTCATTTGTAGACATGATTACTGGAGTTAGGGATAAGTGGGATACTTACCTGCTTTCCATTTTAATGCCATCTTATCGTATTGTGCACTATCAAACCAGACATGATTGAAACTCCTCTATCATCTCGAATTTGTAGTTCTCCAAATTTTGCAACAGAGTTCAAAGTGTGCATTAAAATGGGTATATGGGGGAAGGTATATACCAAAATACATATGCTAGTAAAAATAATAATGCATTATTAGGAAAATTGCTGCAAAATATGTATAAATAAGGCAAAATTGCTTCTGAAGTGCAGGTATGAGGAGAATTGTGTACAAATATCAAGGCAAATATTTAAAAGCTTAAAAAAACTTCAGAATGAGGCAATTTAAGACTGGAAACATTGTCAGTGCTGAATTTAAGGTTAGAAAAATTAAACTGAGATTTGCCTGACTTTACTGGTTTTCCATAGCAAACAAAAGTATGCTGTCATTTGAAGAAGGATAGTTTGTCTTGCAGGTAGGCATTGCTTCTTACAGACACACCCTGCTATGTGCAAGCTTCCTCAACATTTGGTCCAATCTTTTTGTAAGAAGAATACTATTCAGCTGCTACTGCTATTGTCATAGGAAAAGAAATTGCCTGTATCAATTCCTGATCTTCCAAATGATTACATTATATTTTCATCCTGCCTTTTATCCAAGGAGCTTATGGTGCCTCTGTCCCCACATTTTATCCTTACCACAACTTTGTGCAGTAGGATAGAATGTGAGAGAGTGATGACTGGCCCAAAATCACCCAGTGAGCTTCACAGGTAAGTGTTCCCTTCAGTCTCCTAAGGCCTGTCCAAGACTATTGTTTGGGGGATCAGGAATAAGCTGTGTGCATGCATACTTTTGGGATATCTAGAGCAACTAACTGGTTCCTCAGGTAATCCTGGATTCATATCCTAGCTTCGCGGTTGGCTTTAAAGCAGTTTCCTAGTTTGGATGTTGCAGGATGCTGTTTAAGAAATGAAGGGCTGGCTGGGAAATGCAGAAGAGACTTGTTGAAGAGAGGCAGGAAGAGTAAGTTGAGACAGGAGTGCTTAGAAATAATGCTAGTTCTAGTAAGATAGTCCTAGTTGATCAGTCTGAAGTGGACTAATGTTAGGCTTTATTTGTTACATTATATTTATACCCTGTCTTTTTGCCTCTTGTGAGAAACTCAAGGAAGCTTATATAGCCCTTCACCCCATTTTGTCCTCACAAGGATGGACAGAGAGTGAGTAATGGGCCCAAAGTGACCCAGTAAGCTTCTTGGCTGAGTAGGGACTAAACCCTGGATCTCCCAGGTCCCCACCATCATGCCACACTGGATTTCATGGTATACTGTTGTTTACCAAGCCAGAAAGCCTTATATTAAGCATAATACATAGAGGGAGGGAGGATGACACACATGGCTTCTTCCAGAATGGAGAAAGTGGCATCAGGTACAATCTAGTATATTCTCTAAAGTAGCAGCAAATGTTTTTGCATTCTATATTACTTTTTGATATTTAAAATATATCCATTCAAACCTTGTACTTTTAACATATTTACAGGCTGGAAGCTATGACACTTGTCTGCAACACCTTAGCTGCTTGCAAGAAATAAACAAAGATGATTATAAAATAGTTTTGAATGTTGCAGTAGCAGAGTTCTGTAAGAGTAATCAGACAACAACAGATAACTTGAAGCAAACACTTAACCAGCTGAAAAATCAGGTACTGCCTTGTGTGATTGCTTGTTTGGTGGATTTATTTTTGTGGCCCCACTTTGTTGTTAAAAGCCCCTTGTAATGTGTGTAGATGTTTCTCAGCACCCATAATTCTACAGAAATTATTATTCTGTAGAATAATGGAATACTAAGAAATTAGTATTCTATTAATTTCTTAGTATTAATAATATTTACTATAGCAGAATATACTAGTAGAATACTGTACTAATAGTATTTTATTATAGTATTTCACTATTCTAATACTTAGTATTCTAAGAAATTCTACAGAAATTATTATTCTGTATAAGGGAAGGGAATACTAAGGACATTGCATGGGATTATATGCTGTTTTCTTCTGTGCTTACGTTTTTAAGAAGAAAAGCCAGTAGGATGGGCCATTTTTCACTTTAAACATACACCCTTCTAGATCCACTTTCACTCATGACCAGAATATAAATGGTGCCTCTCTCTAACATCCCTTACCATCCTGATAATACATGAAAAATTCAAGGTAAATATAAAAGATTGGAATGTCAGTTGCCTAAATCTATCATCCTCTGCACATGTAGCCCACTGGGACTTGAAAGTAAACATGGATAGGATGATGAAGGGAGGAGCCAAGATGGCATATAAGCAGCAGCTCCTGTAAAGAGTTCCTCTGGAAAAGTATTTTTGTATGGATAGGATGGGCTGAATGCATCAGGGTTTCATGCCCTGAGATTTCTGAAATTGCATGTTCAGGTACTTAAAGGACCAAGTTATGCTTGAGTAGATCTAAATGACATGCTCCACTAAATGAAACTGAACAAAATCAGAGCTCACTCTGACTGGCAAGCAGGCCGTTTGTAATGCTAGAAGTTGTTAGTGAGAACCTCGCTCTCAGTCTCCTATTGTTTCCTTGAGAATTGTTTTGTGACTTTTGGAATGAGAGAGATAGCATTTGATGTCCTTGGGAAGAGGGCTTCTGATTTTTCAGTTACCCAGCCAGAGGCAAAAAATGCTATTTTATCTGTGAAGCTTACATGTGAATGGTTTGAAGCCCTGATGAATCTTTATCACCTCTTCCAAATGGGCCATTTAGGAAAAGTAGCTCCTATTTGAAGCTTTAAGGTGAATTGCTGGAATGGAGTTTTTTTTTTTTTTTTTTTGATATATAGAAACTGATCAAACAGGTTTGTGTTTTGTGCATATGTCTGCTCCACCAGGTTCATTCAGCTGTTGAAGAAATGGATGGCTTGGATGATGTTGAAAACAGCATGCTGTACTACAACCAAGCTGTTATTTTGTATCATCTGCGGCAATACACAGAAGCAATAACAGTGGGAGAAAAGCTTTACCAATTCATTGAACCTTTTGGTAGGTCTACAGAAGATTGAGAGGCTCCCGCTACTGTTCTCATTGCAGGCAAATATTCCTTGATTATAGTTATGCAAGACATATAAGATATAAGATTGATATTGAAGACATAGAGTTATATGTGTTGCATTTCCCAATTCTAATTTCAAGAAGAACTGTATTTATAAAAGTGTATTTAGTCAAGACAAGTTGTTCAATAACAAATACACAGAGTTCTGACCATCTTCATCTCAGTTGTATGTAAATGTGGCATAATTATAAAAGTAGATGGAGTCTACTCCTGCAGTCATGCCTGTAAAGAGAAGTCTGCTGAATCCAATTTATAAATTGTGTGCACTTTTGTGAGTTCTGGTCAGTTATCTTGAAGCGAGATCAGGGTCAACACCTAAACCTGAAAAAATGTATAAAGGTATCTGGTTTTCATAAGGAATTCCAAAATAAGAGGTGATTTGACCATTCTTGAGGGAAAAACTAAATATTTGCGCTTTTGTTTTCTAGAGGAAAAGTTTGCCCAGGCAGTATGCTTTCTGCTTGTGGACTTATACCTGCTGACCTGCCAAGCTGAGAAAGCCTTGCATCTGCTTGCTGTATTGGAAAAAATGATTTCACAAGGTGGCAACAATAAAAATGGGAAAAATGAGGTGGGTCTGGGGGAACATAGTAACAAAGTAATCAATCATTCAGCTTTTGTCAGGCTTGAAATTCAATAGCCATGTAAAACCATGATGAGATTTAATGTTGTTTGGATTGGAAGTGCTCACAATTTGAATTAGAAATCCTTGCAGCCAAACAGGTCTGCTTTCTTGTACCATCTTAACATTGGATATGCATTTATTTAAGATAGGGAGCCAGTACCCACTTTACATTGCAGATTGTGTGTGAATAAATTAACCTATGATTTGCTGCAGTGCATGTTGCTCAAAAACTGCTTGCGGTTTACATAACCCATAAATGAGCCAATGTGTAGGTTGTTAGTGTGGTGCCTGAACCTCGATATTCTGTGTTGTTTATGGCTTAAACAACCCATAGTTAACATACCAACAAATCATAAGTTAACTCTGGGTTGTTTAACTCATAAACAATTCAGAGCTGGATCCACACAAAATGCTAAACCACCACGGCTTAACATATGCAAGCCCAGACTGGGTTTGCACAACAATGGCATGTTAAGTTATTGTTAATAAGCTATAGTAAGCTAGTGTGTTATCTGAACCCAGCACTCTTCCTGCAGGGTTCATTCCAACTAACCATGATTTCTAGTAGGGTTTCATAAATCCACTATGTCTTATTGTGTTGTCCAAGCCCAGATAAAAATAAGTCATGATCAAGTCAAAAAACCAAATCACAAACATTACACCCTCCTTCCTAGTGGGGGGCTTTGCCTCTTTCTAAAATGTTATCCACTTGAGGTAAATTGCAAAACTGAGGAGACTCTAGGATCTTCCTTACACACTAAAATTCCTGGGTATCTTTCAAAGGAGGGGAAATTGAGGGGATATCCCCCAAGTCACTTTTTGGGGGTTAGAATGCCCTTTTCCTTCTATGTTAGCCACAGATTGGAAAATGAGGACAACCCAGGGTTACTTGAGCACACCCCAGTCCTCCTGAAGATTCTTCTGTGAAGGATGCTTTGTACTCGTGGACAAAGCATCTCTTGCAAGTTAAAATGTTATGGGTGGGCTACTGTGTTGGTGCCATGTGTACTGTGTCCATGCAAATTGTGACTTTGTAGTTCACTGCTAACTTTCTTTAGAATTTTTTTTTAAGTTGGGGTGTGCGGAAAGCACCCTTTGCTACAGAATCCACATGCTTTTTAGAGTGTTACTAAAGTGAGGCTACTCTAACTTTCGCAACTGTGGCCAGTACAGAAGCATGCTAAATGGCTTGCTGGGCCTTAGGAGACAACCTGGGATAGGGTGGGATAGAGGGATGGGGTGTGGGGTGTGGGGAAACAATCTCTGCTGTGCCTGTGGTTAAAATTACCCAGGTGGTGTAACATTTTGCATGAATCCAACCAGTGTCTGGTTTGGCTATCACACAATGAATGTACAAACAGGGTATTTGTAAGCTCTCACACAATGTGCATCCCTGGGAATTGGGGGTTAACTTATGATTTCCTGCCATAAAATATGCACTGTGTCAGGATGTTTTGTTTTCATGTACCCATTTTGTGTGCCTGTCTGTCAACTGCTTGCTATTAAGTAAAAGCATCTGTTCTTTTGGCAATGCCTTTTAGTAACATGGTTAGGGTAGAGAGATACTCCTTCATAACCATGTTTTGGGAGTTGTGGGGAATATTTATGTAGCATACTCATTGGTTTCAAAAATTGACAGCTGTTTCACCTCTCAATTTGTGATCAGACAGGTAATAACACTAGTAAGGAAACTTCTAATCACAAAGCTGAAAGTGGAACCCTGACAGAAGCTGCTAAGTCTAAAATACATCAGGTAGGACTAGATCCAGGATTTCATTCCTCTTACCTGGGTATATTTAATTACGTTTGAGAAGATATTGCATGCATTTTAGAAATGATCCAAAGCTAGTTAATATGTGTGAAATATGTGTTCTTTTTCTTTGCCTGAGTACATACTGCAGAAAAGGCGTTTGGTGTGGACTGGGGTGTGTGTATAGGCAGTTTGCAGCAGATTGTCATTGTTTTGACAATCATGGTTATACTCTTTCCAGATACTTTGACTGTGGAAATGACTGCTGGCCAATTAATTGTTAATAGTTCAGTTCACAACAGTGTTTCTTTCCATGATACTGAAGGTATTTCATGGCTAAAACATTGAACTATTTTGGATGTGTGAGCTAGGTTTTACTTTTAATATTAGAAACATCCATCTCTATTTTGTAAGCATAATTTAAAATACTTTTTGTTCTGCAGTTGTAAATTCTTTATTTTGGGAAAAGATCATAATCCTGCAGTCCTGTATGTACTTACCTCGGAATAAGTCCTATTAAATTCAGTGGGGCTTACTTCTGAAAAGACATGTACAGAATTGCACTATAAGAAATGGTATGGATTTTTAGATGGCCCTTATAGTGCTTAGTGTGCTACTAATTTTAATTACCAGTATTATAATTACCTTGAAAGCTATTTTTAAAACCTTCTGATCTGACTTTAAATATTCCATTTGGAACACTTGTGTTTTATACTTTGTCATATTCATGCATGTCATACTATATCACATGATACACAAAGGAACATAATTTCTGAGAGGCTATCATAGTTTTAGTTCAATATTAATGAAATTACTTATTAATCTTTAACAGTATAAAGTGCGAGCCTATATTCAGATGAAATCTCTAAAAGCTTGCAAGAGGGAGATCAAATCTGTTATGAATACAGCTGGAAATGTAAGTATTTATGACTCTTGTCATGATAATCACATAGACTTGTAATTCTAAAAGACTCATTTTGTTATACTATTTGATGGGGAGGTCATGAGCTTGAGAAAATCTAAAAGGATTTTTCTCATTTGGAAATTTAATATATGGTTGAGATTTCTCTTCCTTTAAATGGGGGAGCTCTCCTTCAATCCCTTTCTGATTTTGGATTGTTATGCTATTAATCATATTCATCCAGTCTATAAATCTGCTGTAGAATTTGGCACTTTATGATAGCATACAGAGTGTAAATTGACTTTGCATACTCTGCTTTTTCATAATGTTTCATTTACAGGTTAGTACTTGTACACTGTAGCGTTTTAGCATTAGAATTAGAACAATGGTACAAGCCCCCTTTCATGAGCATCCTTCAAAAAAAGGGCCAGTATCCCAGCTTGCTGCTGTGGGTCTCCTTGAAGATGGTGAATGTTTTTCTAATTGTGGGGTGTGCAGCCATTTCTGCACTGTCTACTTTTCCCATGTAGATAACTGGAGTATTCCAACTGTATTTCATCCTTTAACATATCAGTAACTGTGGTTTTGTGCTCTTCACAGTCTGCTCCTTCCCTCTTTCTGAAAAGCAACTTTGAGTACTTGAGAGGCAATTATCGGAAAGCAGTGAAGCTGTTGAACAGCTCAAACATAGCTGAACATCCAGGATTTATGAAAACAGGTAAAAAAAGTGTATGTTTGGAGAAACATGATGTCATTTTACACTTTAATCCCCGTTTCCCCAATTGTTGTAAAATGTGTGTTTCTACAGAAACATCTCTACTGGATTTTGTCTGTAGTTTCCTTTTTCTTAACATTGGATTCTGTTTGAGCATCAACAATTAAGAAATCCAATAGTGATTTTTGTACCAACATTGAAAGCCTCTGTAGAAGTGGTTGTATTTTCCCTTTTACTGGTGCTTTCTTTGTTACACCTTACAAATTATTTTTAACTGGAATGCTTGCTGCTTAACAAATCACTTATATTAGCTTACTTTGCAATTATATAAATGTTTCTTTGGAATTAAATCTCACTGTTTTCACTGGATCTTCTCCTACATGTCAGAATATGGTTGTATCTTTAGTCCTATGGTCCTCACCTGTTTGCCCATTGTGACTGTATACTTTGCCCCTTCTGATTTTTTTTTTTACTTTAAAAATTTTTCAAAACTAAAATAACTGAAGGGCCAGAATATAAAGGGTTATCTCCCAGTGCCACACGATTTTCATTTCCAAGAAAGATTCTAGGTCTCATGAGCATCACCACTTTGCCTTCTGTGAAACGGGTATTTAGTTGTGCTTTGTGGAGGCAAAAATATGATTTAGTATTTGTTTCTCAGAACTCACCACTGCCTTTTGTTCACTTTCTTTGGTAATTTGCTTGTTTCTAAGCCTTCTTAGTTTTTCTTCTGTGAAATAGGTAAATTAAGCAGAAACTGTTAATTCAAAAGAAGAGTATTTTTTATTTTGGAATGCAGACCTCCAATTCACCTTTTGTTTAGGTCTTGGTCAAATTATTACTTTTACCCTCCTAAAAAAATTGGTTTTTTATAACTGTCTGTGCCCACTGAGTGACTGACAAGTACCACTCCCAACAGTAAAATATGCAATAGACTTTTCTAACCCATCACTTCACTCATCATTTATCATAGGTGTTTAAGGAAAATTCCTAGGGAATGATATAATGTGTTCTGAAGATAGATAGCTTTATAATTGTCACATTAATTTTATGATATGTAGGAATGTTTCTGACCACATTTACACAGTAACAGGCATAATATGGACTCTAAAAACAATTGAAACTTGGCTTTTGTTTTAAGATGTTATCATGTTTTAGTTTTATTCATGTTTGGAAGGAGTGATTTGAAAATGAACTAGCTTCTGCTAAAGTTGGTATAGTATATGATGGGGCATCTAGTGGAAAGATTTTTGTATTCTGTCTAGATCCTCAAACTTTCATTTGCTACTACTTCCTGGTAGACCAAATGAACAAAAGAAATGACCATTACATGCTTAGTCTCTGTAGCTGAAAAAAATGCAAGGTAAATACTGTTTTTAATTTCTTCATTTAGATTTAGGTTTCTTACTTAAGGAATGCTGATATGAAACTCCACTTCAGTGTGAAGATGAGCAATATGTAGATAAGCATGAAAAATGTTGGTTACAAAGACTAAATTTATTTCCTCCCTTTATCTCAGGGGAATGCTTACGATGCATGTTCTGGAATAATCTTGGATGCATCCATTTTGCCATGGGGAAACACAATTTAGGAATTTTCTATTTTAAAAAGGCTTTGCAGGAAAATGACAATGCCTGTGCACAGCTTGGAACAGGTGGCACAGATCCAGGTAAGATATATTGATAATATGCAATTGGAGTTAGCAATTAAATCTGTGGACTCCAAAATAGAAAATTGCCTCCTCTGCCAGTGTTTGAAGCAGATTAATGTTGGGTAGCAAAATTATTGTTTCCAACATATAGCAGTTACAGAATGGAATAAAAACAGTAGAGATCTGTTTCTCCAAAGCATTTATTCTATATACATTGATGCTTTAATTTTTTCCAGATGCTGTTTAGTTAAATGCTGATATACAAGTAGCCAAAACTGATTTTGAGAGGTATTATTTGTGTGGTAGACTCCATTAGCTGTATGAACAGCTAAACATATACCAGAAATTACAGCCATTGGGTAATTGATCATGAGAGTACCTTTCTTGCATGAACAGAGTCATATGTATACTTGAGGAAGATATAGGAGCTATTTCTGTGGCTTGTAAAGTTAAGGCCATGAAGTGGCATGTATGGCTATGAACGTACAAAGCAGAGCTTTCTCCGTACTAGCAGCCTACTAATCGAATCTCCTGCCAAAAAGAAATCTGCCAGGAGTCTCTACTCTTCTCTTTTTGGTGAGTGATTTTATAGTGGCATATTGTTGCTGCTGCTACAATGTCAAGTGTTTAGTTGCCGGACAATATCTATTATTGATATTTCAGGGGCTGTTTTAAATGGTTTTATTATTAATTGATTAATTTTATTGTTATTTTATTTTTGCAGTTTTAGTCTCTTGTTGTTTTATTATTTCATTGTTACTTGAACTATTTTATTGGTGTTTTATTGGTGTTATGTAAGCTGCCCTGAGAGCCTTTGGCTAAGAGGTACAGCATACAAGTGCAAGCAAGCAAGCAAGCAAGCAAGCAAGCAATAAATAAATAAATAAATAAATATTTCTCATCCCATTCCCTCAGTCCATAAAATATGAATGGAAATGAGTTTACCCCAGAAGATTGTTTTTAAGCCAAATAGAGTGACCACTGCGAAGTAGTATACTGAATGGTGGTATTTAGGATATAAGTTAATTCAAACTTGGCATTGTCTAGCAATGTTGTTCCAATTCTTTCCTCTTACACTGCACAATTAATATTATCTGCTTATTTTTGCAGGTAAAAAGTTCTCAGGACGACCAATGTGCACCTTATTGACTAACAAGCGTTATGAGTTGTTGTATAACTGTGGCATTCAGCTTTTACACATTGGGAGACCTTTAGCTGCTTTTGAATGTCTGATAGAAGCTGTCCAGGTTTACCACTCAAACCCTCGCCTCTGGTTGAGAATAGCAGAATGCTGTATTGCTGCCAACAAAGGAGTAAGACTGACTTTGCTGTTCTTTCTAAACAAATAATTTAGAAGCGCTTCAAACATTTGCTGCTCCTGCAATTAAATACATTTAATCTTTTAATCCTTCCCAGAATCATCAACTGCTTGGCTGTCTAGTTGAACAACTTGACAGTCTTTAAATGCTTTGAGAAATTAATAGAAGAACTATTAGTTTTCTTAATTATTAATTGTTGATAAGAGCCATCTTTGCTAAAGGCCAAGTTTACTTATTATTTTTTCTTCCAGCCTTTGCAGGTGATTTGCCTTATCTGCAGCTCTTAATTTCTGCAGTTGGGAACAGACTATTTGTAATAAGGCTTGGCTTAGACATCATGCTTATACGAGTAGCAGTAACACCTAATGTAGCATGATCAGCAGCAAGTCCCGGTTCATGCATTCTCCTCACCTCTTCCTCAGCATGACCATGAGGAGGCAATGAGAAAGAATTGCCTCTGAACTAGCCTGAGTTCCTCATTATGTCTGAACTGGAGGAACTAGCATTAATTAAAAAACAGAATTGGAACCAGCATTAAATTTTGACTAGTTTAAACAATGTTTTGTTCATACTACCCAGAGTTTCACCAAGTTTGGATGTAACATAGATCTTTGATTATTTTGAAAGCAGAAATGAATATTTCTGGTTTTCTCCTTGCAGGCATGCTAGAAGAAAGAAGGGAAAGGGGGAGTGCAGAAACCCAAGGCTTCTTGCTGTCTATGCAGAAAGGGCATAGAATTAATGCCTAACAGGGTGGGGCGCTAACAAGGAGGCTGATCTGATCAGAATGTTCTGGCATAACCCCTTTATTATTCAGGCTTCTCTGTCCATAGAATTTGCTTGGTCAACAAAATTTGGTAATGGGGACCTAACCAAAAGTAGCCTCACTTAAAATTTCACTTAAATAATACATAAAGCAGGGATAAAGAAAACTCAGCTTGGGGAGGTTTCTTACCTGAACCATGAAACCCCCATTATCTGGCCTTTGGAGCTTCCCCATCAAAGGGGTTAGCAGAAAGAAGGTTGCTATGTTCAGGCTTTATTTCAATCATTGGTTTTGACTGGCGGGTGGGGGCCCTCTACTGGGTTGTGGCAGCAGCACTATGAAACTGG